>NC_052157.1:53392249-53425337 GCF_902713615.1 Scyliorhinus canicula
AATAGCAGCCCCTAGTGTATATTGTAGAGAATAGCAGCACTAGTGTATCTTATAGAGAATAGCAGACCTAGGTATATTATAGAGAATAGCAGCCCTTAGTGTATATTATAGAGAGTAGCAGCCCGTAAGCAGCCGCGTAGTTGTGTATATTATAATATCAGCTAGTGTACATTATAGAGAATAGCCGCCCCAGTGCATATTATAGAGAATAGCAGCCCCGACAGTATATTATAGAGAATAGCAGCCCCTAGTGTATATTATAGAGAATAGCAGCACCTAGTGTATATTATAGAGAATAGCAGCCCCGAGAGTATATTATAGAGAGTAGCAGCCCGTAGTGTATATTATAGAGAATAGCAGCCACAGTGTACATTATAGAGAATTGCAGCCCCGAGTGCATATGATAGAGAATAGTTGCCCCTAATGTATATTATAGAGAATAGCAGCCCCTAGTGTGTATTATAGAGAATAACAGCCCTCAGTGTATATTGTAGAGAATAGCGGCCCCTAGTGTATAATATAGAGAATAGCAGCCCCAGTGTGCATTATACAGAATGGCAGTCCCAAGTGTATATTATAGAGAATAGCAGCCCCTAGTGTATATTATAGAGAATAGCAGCCCCAGTGTATATTGTAGAGAATAGCAGCCCCTACTGTATATTATGGAGGATAGCAGCCGCTAGTGTATATTATAGAGAATTGTAGTTCCTTGTGTATAATATAGAGAATAGCAGCCCCTAGTGTATATTATAGAGAATAGCAGTCCCTAGTGTATATAATAGATAATAGCCGCCCCTCGTGTATATTATAGAGAATAGCAGACCCTAGTGTATACTAGAGAGAATAGCAGCCAGTGACAATTATAGAGAGTAGCAGCCCCCAGTGTATATTGTAGAGAATAGCAGCACCTAATGTATATTATAGAGAATAGCAGCCACTAGTGTATATTATAGAGAATAGCAGCCACTAGTGTATATTATAGAGAATAGCAGCACCTAGTGTATATTATAAAGATTAGCAGCCCCTACTGCATGTTATAGAGACTAGCAGTCCCTAGTATATCTTATGGAGAATAGCAGCCCCTAGTGTATATTATAGAGAATAGCAGCCCCTAGTGTATATTACAGAGAATAGCCGCCCCTAGTGTATATTATAGAGAATAGCAGCCCCTAGTGTATATCACGGAGAATAGCAGCCCCTAGTGTATATTATAGAGAATAGCAGACCCTAGTGTAGACTATAGAGAATAGCAGCCAGTGACAATTATAGAGAGTAGCAGCCCCAGTGTATATTGTAGAGAATAGCAGCACCTAGTGTATATTATAGAGAATAGAAGCCACTAGTGTATATTATAGAGAATAGTAGCACCTAGTGCATATTATAAAGATTAGCAGCCCCTACTGCATGTTATAGTCATTAGCAGTCCCTAGTGTATCTTATGGAGAATAGCAGCCCCTAGTGTGTATTATAGAGAATAGCAGCCCCTAGTGTATATTATAGACAATAGCAGCCCCCAGTCACAATTATAGAGAATAGCAGCCCCTAGTGTATATTATAGAGAATAGAAGCCCCTAGTGTACATTGTAGAGAATACCAGCCCCTACTGTATATTATAGAGAATAGCAGCCCCTAGTGTATATTATCGAGAATAACAACCCCTAGTGTATATTAGAGAATATCAGCCCCTAGTGTACATTATAGAGAATAGCAGTCCCCAGTGACAATTATAGAGAATAGCAGCCACCAGTGTATATTACAGAGAATAGCAGCCCCTAGTGAATATTATTGAGAATAGCAGCCCCAGTGACAATTATAGAGAATAGCAGCCCCCGGTGTATATTATAGAGAACAGCAGCCACAGTGCATATTATAGAGAATAGCAGCCCCTAGTGTATATTATAGAGAATAGCAGCTCCCAGTGCTTTTTATACAGAATATCAGCCCCACGGCATATTATAGAGAATATTAACCCCCAGTGTATATTATACAGATTAGCAGCCACAGTGCATATTATAGAGAAGAGAAGCCCCAGTGCATACAATAGAGAGTAGCAGCCCGTGACAATTATAGAGAATAGCAGCCGCCAGTGTATATTGTAGAGAATAGCAGCCCCTAGTGTATATTACAGAGAATAGCCGCCCCTAGTGTATATTATAGAGAATAGCAGCCCCAAGTGTATATCACGGAGAATAGCAGCCCCTAGTGTATATTATAGAGAATAGCAGCCCCTAGTGTATATTATAGAGAATAGCAGCCCCTAGTGTATATTATACAGAATAGCAGCCCCTGTGTATATTGTAGAGAATAGCAGCCCCTGTGTATGTTATAGAGAATAGCAGCCCCTAGTGTATATTATAGAGAATAGCAGCCCCTGTGGATATTATAGGGAATAATAACCCATGTATATTATAGGGATGAATAATCCCTGTGTATTATACAGAATGGCAGTCCCTAGTGTATATTATAGAGAATAGCAGCAGCTCTGTATATTATAGAGAATAGTTGCCCCGAGTGCATATTATAGAGATTAGCAGCAGCTGTGTATGTTAGAGAGAATAGTAGCCCCGAGGTCAAATTATACGGAATAGCAGCCCCTAGTGTATATTATAGAGAATAGCAGCCCCCTGTGTATATTACAGAGAATTGCAGCCCCCTGTGTACATTATAGAGAATAGCAGCCCCAGTGCTTATTATAGTGAATAGCAGCCCCAGTGCATACTATAGAGAATAGCAGCCCGTGACAATTATAGAGAATAGCAACCCCAGTGTATATTGTCGAGAATAGCAGCCCCTAGTGTACATTATAGAGAATAGCAGCCCCTAGTGTATATCATCGAGAATAGCAGCAACTAGTATATATTATAGAGAATAGCAGCCCCTAGTGTACATTATAGAGAATAGCAGCCCCTAGTGTATATTCTAGAGAATAGCAGCCCCTAGTGTACATTATAGAGAATAGCAGCCCTAGTGTATATTATAGAGAATAGCAGCCCCTAGTGTACATTGTAGAGAATAGCAGCCCCTAGTGTACATTATAGAGAATAGCAGCCCCTAGTGTATATTCTAGAGAATAGCAGCCCCTAGTGTACATTATAGAGAATAGCAGCCCTAGTGTATATTATAGAGAATAGCAGCCCCTAGTGTACATTGTAGAGAATAGCAGCCCCTAGTGTACATTATAGAGAATAGTAGCCCCGAGAGTATATTATAGAGAATAGCAGCCCCTAGTGACAATTATAGAGAATAGCAGCCCCCAGTGACAATTATAGAGAATAGCAGCCCCTAGTGACAATTAGCAGCCCCTAGTGTATATTATAGAGAATAGAAGCCCCTAGTGTACATTGTAGAGAATAGCAGCCCCAACTGTATATTATAGAGAATAGCAGCCCCTAGTGTATATTATAGAGAATAGCAGCCCCTAGTGTATATTATAGAGAATAGCAGCCCCAACTGTATATTATAGAGAATAGCAGCCCCTAGTGTATATTATAGAGAATAGCAGCCCCCTGTGTATATTATAGAGAATGCAGCCCTAGGTATAGAGAAAATAGCAGCCCCCTGTGTATATTACAGAGAATTGCAGCCCCCTGTGTACATTATAGAGAATAGCAGCCCCAGTGCTTATTATAGTGAATAGCAGCCCCAGTGCATACTATAGAGAATAGCAGCCCGTGACAATTATAGAGAATAGCAACCCCAGTGTATATTATCGAGAATAGCAGCCCCTAGTGTACATTATAGAGAATAGCAGCCCCTAGTGTATATCATCGAGAATAGCAGCAACTAGTATATATTATAGAGAATAGCAGCCCCTATTGTACATTATCGAGAATAGCAGCCCTAGTGTATAATATAGAGAATAGCAGCCCCTAGTGTATATTATAGAGAATAGCAGCCCCCTGTGTATATTACAGAGAATTGCAGCCCCCTGTGTACATTATAGAGAATAGCAGCCCCAGTGCTTATTATAGTGAATAGCAGCCCCAGTGCATACTATAGAGAATAGCACCCCGTGACAATTATAGAGAATAGCAACCCCAGTGTATATTGTCGAGAATAGCAGCCCCTAGTGTACATTATAGAGAATAGCAGCCCCTAGTGTATATCATCGAGAATAGCAGCAACTAGTATATATTATAGAGAATAGCAGCCCCTAGTGTACATTATAGAGAATAGCAGCCCTAGTGTATATTATAGAGAATAGCAGCCCCTAGTGTACATTATAGAGAATAGTAGCCCCGAGAGTATATTATAGAGAATAGCAGCCCCTAGTGACAATTATAGAGAATAGCAGCCCCCAGTGACAATTATAGAGAATAGCAGCCCCCAGTGACAATTATAGAGAATAGCAGCCCCTAGTGTATATTATAGAGAATAGAAGCCCCTAGTGTACATTGTAGAGAATAGCAGCCCCAACTGTATATTATAGAGAATAGCAGCCCCTAGTGTATATTATAGAGAATAACAACCCCTAGTGTACATTAGAGAATATCAGCCCCTAGTGTACATTATAGAGAATAGCAGTCCCCAGTGTATATTATAGAGAACTGCAGCCACAGTGCATATTATAGAGAATAGCAGCCCCTACTGTATATTATAGTGAATAGCAGCCCCTAGTGTATATTGTGGAGAATAGCAGCCCCTAGTGTAAATTACAGAGAATAGCAGCTCCCAGTGCTTTTTTTTACAGAATATCAGCCCCACTGCATATTATAGAGAATAGTAACCCCCAGTGTATATTATACAGATTAGCAGCCACAGTGCATATTATAGAGAAGAGAAGCCCCAGTGCATACAATAGAGAATAGCAGCCTGTGACAATTATAGAGAATAGCAGCCGCCAGTATATATTGTAGAGAATAGCAGCCCCCAGTGCATATTGCAGAGAATAGCAGCCCCTCGTGAATATTATAGAGAATAGCAGCCCCCAGTGCATATTATAGAGAATAGCAGCCCCTAGTATATATTATAGAGAATATCAGCCCCCAGTGCTTTTTATACAGAATAGCAGCCCCACTGCATATTATAGAGAATAGTAACCCACAGTGAATATTATAGAGAATAGCAGCCCCACTGCATATTATAGAGAATAGTAACCCACAGTGTATATTATAGAGATTAGCAGCCCCCAGTGACAATTATAGAGAATAGCAGCCCCCTGTGTATATTACAGAGAATAGAAGCCCCTAGTGTATATTATAGAGAATTGCAGCCCTCTGCGTACATTATTGAGAATAGCAGCCCCAGTGCTTATTATAGTGAATAGAAGCCCCAGTGCATACTATAGAGAATAGCAGCCCGTGACAATTATAGAGAATAGCAACCCCAGTGTATATTGTCGAGAATAGCAGTCCCTAGTGTACATTATAGAGAATAGCAGCCCCTAGTGTATATCATCGAGAATAGCAGCCCCTAGTGTATATTATAGAGAATAGCAGCACCTAGTGTATATTATAGAGAATAGCAGCCTCTAGTGTATATTATAGAGAGTAGTAGCCCGTAGTGTATATTATAGAGAATAGCAGCCACAGTGTACATTATAGAGAATAGCCGCCCCAGTGCATATTATAGAGAATAGCAGCCCCGACAGTATATTATAGAGAATAGCAGCCCCTAGTGTATATTATAGAGAATAGCAGCACCTAGTGTATATTATAGAGAATAGCAGCCCCGAGAGTATATTATAGAGAGTAGCAGCCCCTAGTGTATATTATAGAGAATAGCAGCCACAGTGTACATTATAGAGAATTGGAGCCCCGAGTGCATATGATAGGGAATAGTTGCCCCTAATGTATATTATAGAGAATAGCAGCCCCTAGTGTATATTATAGAGAATAACAGCCCCGAGTGTGTATTATAGAGAATAGCAGCCCTCAGTGTATATTGTAGAGAATAGCGGCCCCTAGCGTATAATATAGAGAATAGCAGCCCCAGTGTGCATTATACAGAATGGCAGTCCCAAGTGTATATTATAGAGAATAGCAGCCCCCAGTGCATATTATAGTGAATAGCAGCCCCTAGTTTATATTATAGTGAATAGCAGCCCCCAGTGTAAATTATAGAGAATAGCCGCCCCAGTGCATACTATACAGAATAGCAGCCCCAGTTTATGTTATGCAGAATAGCAGCCACAGTGTATATTATAGAGAATAGCAGTCCCCAGTGACAATTATAGAGAATAGCAGCCACCAGTGTATATTACGGAGAATAGGAGCCCCTAGTGTATATTATAGAGAACTGCAGCCCCCAGTGACAATTAGAGAGAATTGCAGCCCTTAGTGTATCTTCTAGAGAATAGCAGCCACCAGTGTATATTCCAGGGACTAGCAGACCCTAGTGTATATTATAGAGAATAGCACCCCCAGTGTATGTTATAGAGAATAACAGTCCCTAGTGTATATTATAGAGAATAACAGCCCCTAGTGTATATTAGAGAATAGCAGACCCTAGTGTATATTACAGAGAATATCAGCCCCTAGTGTATATTATAGAGAATAGCAGCCTCTAGTGTATATTATAGAGAGTAGTAGCCCGTAGTGTATATTATAGAGAATAGCAGCCACAGTGTACATTATAGAGAATAGCCGCCCCAGTGCATATTATAGAGAATAGTAGCCCCTACTGTATATTATACAGTATAGCAGCCCCTGTGTATATTGTAGAGAATAGCAGCCCCTGTGTATGTTATAGAGAATCGCAGCCCCTAGTGTATATTATACGGAATAGCCGCCCCTGTGGATATTATAGGGAATAATAACCCTTGTATATTATAGAGAATAGCAGCCCCTAGTGTATATGATAGAGAATAGCAGCTGCTGTGTATAATATAGAGAATAGTAGCCCCTGTATATTATATAGAATAGCAGCCCTGTATATATTACAGAGAATAGCAGCCCCTGTGACAATTATAGAGAATAGCAGCCCTTGGTACATATTGTAGAGAATAGCAGCCCCAAGTGTCCATTATAGGTAATTGCAGCCCCTAGTGTATATTATAGAGAACAGCAGCCCCCAGTGACAATTATAAAGAATAACAGCCCCTGTGTATATTGTAGAGAATAGCAGCCCCTAGTGTACATTATAGAGAGCAGCAGCCCCCAGTGTATATTATAGAGACTAGCATCCCCTAGTGTATATTATAGAGAATAGCAGCCCCCAGTGTATGTTATGGAGAATAGCAGTCCCTTGTGCATATTATAGAGAATAGCAGCCCCTGTGTATGTTATTGAGAATAGCGGCACCTAGTGTATATTATTTTGAATAGCAGACCCCAGTGTATATTGAATAGCAGCGCCCAGTGTATATTATAGAGAATAGCGGCTCCTAATGTATATAATAGAGAATAGCAGCCCCTAGTGTATATTATAGAGAATAGTAGCCCCGTATATTATACAGAATAGCAGACCCTGTGTATATTATAGAGAATAGCAGCCCCTGTGTATGTTTTAGAGAATAGCAGCCTCTGTGTATATTATAGACAATAGCAGCCCCCAGTGTAGATTATAGAGAATAGCAGCCCCCAGTGTCTATTATAGAGAATAGCAGCCCCCAGTGTATATTCCAGAGAATAGCAGCCCCCAGAGACAATTATAGAGAATAGCAGCCCCAGTGTATATTGTAGAGAATAGCAGTCCCCAGTGACAATTATAGAGAATAGCAGCCCCAGTGCATATGATAGAGAATAGTAGCCCCTACTGTATATTATACAGTATAGCAGCCCCTGTGTATATTGTAGAGAATAGCAGCCCCTGTGTATGTTATAGAGAATTAAGGAGTCTTACATTAACACTGCAATGACATAACAGTAAAAATCCCCGAGTCGCCACATTCTGGCACCGATTTGGGTACACTGAGGGATAATCCAGATTGTCCAAATAATAGAGGTTCACGTGAGGAAGGAGCAGTGCTTCAATAAGCTTCTGATTCAAAACAAACCTGTTGGACTTCAATCTGGTGTTGTTAGATTTCTTATCGAAATTATAGAGAATAGCAACCCCTGGTGTATATTATAGAGAATAGCAGCCCCCTGTGTATATTACAGAGAATAGCAGCCACTAGTGTATATTATAGAGAATAGTAGCCCCTGTAAATTATCCAGAATAGCAGAACCTGTGTATATTATAGAGAATAGCAGCCCCTGTGTATGTTATAGAGAATAGCGGCCCCTAGTGTATATTATTCAGAATAGCAGACCCCAGTGTATATTCTAGAGAATAGCAGCCCCCAGTGTATATTATAGAGAATTGCGGCTCCTAGTGTATATAATAGAGAATAGCGGCCCCTAGTGTATATTATAGAGAATAGCAGCCCCTAGTGTATATTATAGAGAATAGTAGCCCCTGTGTATGTTATTGAGAATAGCAGCCCCTGTGTATATTATAGACAATAGCAGCCCCCATTGCATATTATAGAGAATAGCAGCCCCTAGTGTATATTATAGAAACTAGCAGCCCCTAGTGTATATTATAGAGAATAGCAGCCCCCAGTGTATATTATAGACAATAGCAGCCCCTAGTGTATATTATAGAAACTAGCAGCCCCTAGTGTATATTATAGAGAATAGCAGCCCCCAGTGTATATTATAGACAATAGCAGCCCCTAGTGTATATTATAGAAACTAGCAGCCCCTAGTGTATATTATAGAGAATAGCAGCCCCTAGTGTATATTATAGAAACTAGCAGCCCCTAGTGTATATTATAGAGAATAGCAGCCCCTAGTGTATATTATAGACAATAGCAGTCCCTAGTGCATATTATAGAGAATAGCAGCCCCTAGTGTATATTATAGAAACTAGCAGCCTCTAGTGTATATTATAGAGAATAGCAGCCCCCAGTGTATGTTATAGAGAATAGCAGCCTCAGTGTATATTATAGAGAATAGCAGCCCCTAGTTTATATTATAGAGAATAGCAGCCCCCAGTGTATATTATAGACAATAGCAGCCCCTAGTGTATATTATAGAAACTAGCAGCCACTAGTGTATATTATAGAAACTAGCAGCCCCTAGTGTATATTATAGAGAATAGCAGCCCCCAGTGTATATTATAGACAATAGCAGCCCCTAGTGTATATTATAGAAACTAGCAGCCCCTAGTGTATATTATAGAGAATAGCAGCCCCTAGTGTTTATTATAGAGAATAGCAGTCCCTCGTGTATATCATAGAGAATAACAGCCCCTAGTGTATATTATAGAGAATAGCAGCCCCTTGTGTATATTATAGAGAATAGCAGCCCCTAGTGTATATTATAGAGTATAGTAGCCCCTGTATATTATACAGAATAGCAGACCCTGCGTATATTATAGAGAATAGCGGCCCCGTGTATGTTTTAGAGAATAGCAGCCCCTATGTTTGTTATAGAGAATAGCGGCCCCTAGTGTATATTATACAGAATAGCAATTCCCAGTGTATATTGTGGAGAATAGCAGCCCCCAGTGTATATTATAGAGAATAGCAGCCCCTAGTGTATATTATAGAGAGTAGTAGCCCCTGTATATTATGCAGAATAGCAGACCCTGTGTATATTATAAAGAATAGCAGCCCCTGTGTATGTTATGGAGAATAGCAGCTCTTGTGTATATTATAGACAATAGCAGCCCCAGTGTATATTATAGAGAATAGCAGCCCCCAGTGTATATTATAGAGAATAGCTGCCCCTGTGTATATTATAGAGAATAGCAGCCCCCAGTGACAATTATAGAGAATAGCAACCCCAGTGTATATTTTAGAGAATAGCAGTCCCCTGTGACAATTATAGAGAATAGCAGCCCCTAGTGTATATTATACAGAATAGCAGCCTCTGTGTATATTATGGAGTATAGCAGGCCCTGTGTATGTTATAGAGAATAGCAGCCCCTGTGTATATTATAGAGAATAGCAGCCCCTGTGGATATTATAGGGAATAATAACCCCTGTATATTATAGAGAATAGCAGCCCCTACTGTATATTATAGAGAATAGTTGTTGCTGTGTATATTATAGAGAATAGCAGCCCCTGTGTATGTTATAGAGAATAGCAGCCCCTAGTGTATATTATAGAGAATAGCAGCTACTGTGGATATTATAGGGAATACTTACCCCTGTATATTATAGAGAATAGCAGCCCCTTGTGTATATTATAGAGAATAGCAGCTGCTGTGTATATTATAGAGAATAGTAGCCCCTATATATTATTCAGAATAGCAGCCCCTGTGTATATTACAGAGAATAGCAGCCACTGTGTATGTTATACAGAATAGTAGCCCCTGTATGTTATATAGAGTAGCAGTCCCTAGTGTATATTATAGAGAACAGCGGCCCCTAGGGTATATTGTAGAGAATTGCAGCCCCTAGTGTATATTATAGAGAACAGCAGCCCCTAGTGTTTATTATAGAGAATAGCAGTCCCTAGTGTATATTATAGAGAATAGCAGCCCCAGTGTATATTATAGAGAATAGCAGCCCCTAGTGTATATTATAGAGAATTGCAGCCCCTAGTGTATATTATAGAGAATAGCAGCCCCAGTGTATATTATACAGAATAGCAGCCCCTGTTTTATATTACAGCGAATAGCAGCCCCTTGTGTATATTATAGAGAATAGCAGCCCCTGTGTATGTTATAGAGAATTGCAGCCCCTTTGTATATCCGATGTAGTTGCATAGATAATCAAAGGAGAAACACTTTCCGGATACAGGAACATTGAAAGTTAAAATGGGGATAAATGGGCAGTGCTGTGAGAGACCCATGCTTTGGATTTCCTCCTCCGCTTCCAGATGACACAATGGGCACAATTTCACAGCTCGTCACACCCAACCTGGTATCGGGAAAAGACGTCTCGCGAGTTCTGTGAAGCCTGATAGGCATTGTGTGATTAAACGGAACCGTGCGAGACATCGTGACCTGGTCTACGAGGTGTGCTGCGCTCGCCGACACCACACAATGTGCCGTTCAATAGACCTGTTATTCTCCGTGCTGCCGCCACCAAAACTACCCCGATAAACGCGTCCAAAACTGACCATATATTTTATTCAGGTTAAACCACAGCTAACAATTCCAGTGAGAGTCAGTGTGTGTGGAACCCGTACCCCAGTGAGAGTCAGTGTGTGTGGAACCTGTACCCCAGTGAGAGTCAGTGTGTGCGGAACCCATACCCCAGTGAGAGTCAGTGTGTGTGGGAACCCGTAACCCAGTGAGAATCAGTGTGTGTGGAACCCATACCCCAGTGAGAGTCAGTGTGTGTGGGAACCCGTAACCCAGTGAGAGTCAGTGTGTGTGGAACCCGTACCCCAGTGAGAGTCAGTGTGTGTGGAACCTGTACCCCAGTGAGAGTCAGTGTGTGTGGAACCTGTACCCCAGTGAGAGTCAGTGTGTGTGGAACCCGTACCCCAGTGAGAGTCAGTGTGTGTGGGAACCCGTAACCCAGTGAGAGTCAGTGTGTGTGGAACCCGTACCCCAGTCAGAGACAGTTTGTGTGGAACCCGTACCACAGTGAGAGTCGTGTGTGGAACCCGTACCCCAGTGAGAGTCAGTGTGTGTGGCACCCGTACCCCAGTGAGAGTCAGTGTGTGTGGAACCTGTACCCCAGTGAGAGTCAGTGTGTGTGGAACCCATACCCCAGTGAGAGTCAGTGTGTGTGGAACCCGTACCCCAGTGAGAGTCAGTGTGTGTGGAACCCGTACCCCAGTGAGAGTCAGTGTGTGTGGAACCCGTACCCCAGTCAGAGACAGTTTGTGTGGAACCCGTACCACAGTGAGAGTCAGTGTGTGTGGAACGCATACCCCTGTGAGAGTCTGTGTGTGTGGAACCCGTACCCCAGTGAGAGTCAGTGTGTGTGGGACCCGTACCCCTGTGAGAGTCAGTGTGTGAGGAACCTGTACCCCAGAGAGAGTCAGTGTGTGTGGCACCCGTACCCCAGTGAGAGTCAGTGTGTGTGGAACCCGCACCCCAGTGAGAGTCAGTTTGTGTGGGACCCATACCCCAGTGAGAGTCAGTGTGTGTGGAACCCATACCCCAGTGAGAGTCAGTGTGTGTGGAACCCGTACCCCAGTGAGAGTCAGTGTGTGTGGAACCCGTACCCCAGTCAGAGACAGTTTGTGTGGAACCCATACCACAGTGAGAGTCAGTGTGTGTGGAACGCATACCCCAGTGAGAGTCAGTGTGTGAGGAACCTGTACCCCAGAGAGAGTCAGTGTGTGTGGCACCCGTACCCCAGTGAGAGTCAGTGTGTGTGGAACCCGTACCCCAGTGAGAGTCAGTGTGTGTGGAACCCGCACCCCAGTGAGAGTCAGTTTGTGTGGGACCCGTACCCCAGTGAGAGTCAGTGTGGAACCCGTACCCCAGTGAGAGTCAGTTTGTGTGGGACCCGTACCCCAGTGAGAGTCAGTGTATGTGGAACCCAGACCCCAGTGAGAGTCACGGACGCCTTGTATGCACATGCGGACCAGTACATACAGTTCCATGTGGACTGTGCCCATCAGGATGACCGGCCAGCGGGGTTCGCTGCCGTTGCCGGGATGGCCCGTGTCCAGTGGGTGATCGATGGGATGCAAGTCGCCCTACAGACCTCTGTGGATAACAGGATGCTGTACGCCGATAGAAAGGGGTTTCACTCCATGAATATACAGCTAGTCCGCGATCATCCCCGAACAGGCGCCGGAATGTGGCGACTAGTGGCTTTTCACAGCAACTTCATTTGAAGCCTACTCGTGACAATAAGCGATTTTCATTTCATTTTTTCATTTCATCAGATATGCATCATACATGTCTGTGACCGAAATCCGGGTAGTGTTCACGACTCATTCTTCTTGGCACACCTGGTGATCCCCGACAGGTTGGAGGGGCACCCCACCGGCTGTGTGGTTGGCTGCTGGGCGACAGGGGTTACCCGTTGCGGTGTTGGCTGATGACGCCTTTCTGGATGCCACAAATGAGGCGGAGACCCGATACAATGATGCCCAGACAGCGACCAGGGGTGTGGTCGAGCGGTGCTTCGGCATCCTCAAGATGTGCTTCAGGTGCCTGGGCCGCTCTGGAGAGGCCCACCAGTATGAGACTGAGAGGGTTGCCCGCATCATGGCGGCCTGCTGCATCCTCCATAATATAGCGCAGCAGAGGGGCGATGAGCTGGAGGAGGAGGATGAGGAGGAAGGGCAGGCCTCGTCTGATGAGGTGGATGCTGGAGAGGGACCCATGAGTGGCATCGCCAGTGCTAGCGCTCACGGGACGCCCTCATCGCGACGCGGTTCACCGAGGAAGGGGGCTTGCTGGCAAGGGGCACGGACACCACCATACCCCATCCCCTCACCTCACACACCACCAAACTGCCCGCATGCAAAAACCCTCTCCATGACACATACCTGCGGCACGACGAGCTGGGGGCACTGGGTTGGCAGTGACAGTGGGTCTGGTCCATGGGATGGAGGATGGTGACAGCCCGCTCTGCAATGAGCTCTGTGCTCCACATCGTATGAGAATGTCTGACTCGTGCCCACCTTCCGCCTGGGTGATCCCTGCATGCGAGTTGGCCCGTCCATCACACGGTCCTGCCAGACCCCTGGGGTTGGGTGCTGGGGATGGTCGTGGCGGGGAGGGTAGGGAGGGTGGGGAGCACAGACCAACCCATGGGGCCTGCATTCGTCCCCCACTCCCCCCCCGGCCAGCATCGACCAGTCCACCCCCACACCCATCTGAGCACCGATACAGGATTTAATGTTGTTAGCAGGTGTTTAATGTGGAGGAATATATACAGTCTGTGCCCTACCCCCTATAACTAAACTGTGCCCTGCACCTGTGCCAACCTAACTGGTGTCTAACTTCCTGGCCTTATGGGCCCAAACATTACGCCGAGGTGGTTTCCCAGACGGTACAGAAGGAGTGGAGGTGACCTGCTGTGACTCCTGCCCTGCGACAAGGTTCCCTGTTGGCGCACGTCTTCTGGGGCGACGCGGCCTGGATGGGCCTGGACGCTGTACGGGTGTCCCGGGTGGCATGGTGCCGCCCTGTTCTGCGGTGTTGGCTTGAGTGTCATGTATGACCGGCACCAGCTCCTGCACGCGGATGGACTCCTCCACCTGCACCTGCAGGGGCTGGAAGCCGGCCATCATCCCCTCCCGTAGTCCCTGGATCTCTGGCTGCATCTCCACTGTGGCTGGAACTGAGATGACCGGAGGGGGAACCATCAGACCTGTGGCCCCTCACCATGCCCGCGCAAAGGCAATAGGGGCTGGTTTAGCACAGTGGGCTAAGACAGATGGCTTGTAATGCAGAACAAGACCAGCAGCGTGGGTTCAATTCCCGTTCCAGCCTCCCCGGACAGGCGCCGGAATGTGGCGACTAGGGGCTTTTCACAGTAACTTAATTGAAGCCTACTTGTGACATAAGCGATTATTATTATTATTACGTGCTTGGCGGCCTGGAGGAAAGGGAGGTACCGAGGTGAATGTTGGCGGCAGCTGAGCAAGTGAGATCCTGCGTTAATGCACATCCCAATGACACATGTGTGGACACCCCACCCACACCCCCCTCGACCGACACCCCCCCTCACTGCCACCCCCAACACTCCTCATGCAGCCCCACACCCCCTCAGCCCCTGTTGTACCTTCTACCCCACAGTAACTCATATAACATTGAACAAATGGCCACACAAGCTGTTCAATGCAGTAATAGTTTATTACATGTACACAAAGTGAACACACTGTCATGGGAATTTCTTAAAGGAAAGTGAAAAGGTGAAAAATGAAACCATCTTGAAGCTGATGGTTTACTTTTTTTTCTTGGGGGGAGGTGTCATGGGAGTGTACCTTTAAGAAATGTGTATTTATCAAATAGCTGCAGTGATGTCATTGTGTGGGTGGAGTTGGGCTGTGTCTCTGAGTTTTACTTTTGGTTTAGACAGTGGGGAGCTGCAGTCAGACAAAGAAGGTTTATTTTGGTATCTCTCTATATGTTAAAAGGTGTCTAGATCATTTAAAAGTGATACCTGTTTTCTGTAAAGAATTCAAACCTGTGGAAAAAGGGATTGTCTGATTTATGGATGTTGTTACTTGAGTGAATCAGTAAAAGGGAAGTTATTAAGGGTTAAATATAGAGTACTGTAACTGTGTGGTGGGGTGTATGTTTGTAGTTGATAAAAATGCTTATTGTGTGTGTTTATAAAATGTTAACTGAATAAACTTTGTTTTTGATTAAAGTGCTTAAGGCCTCTGTTGCATAACACCTGAAAGGCAGGCCCTTGTGCCCCTCATAACCAACATCTGTAAACAGTTTGGGCAGCACGATAGCACAAGTGGATAGCACTGTGGCTTCTCAGTGCCAGGGTCCCAGGTTCAAATCCCGCTTGGTCACCGTCTGTGCGGAGTCTGCACGTTCTCCCCGTGTCTGCGTGGGTTTCCTCCGGGTGTTCTGGTTTCCTCCCATGGTCCAAAGATGTGCAGGTTAGGTGGATTGGCCATTCTAAATTGCCCTTAGTGCCCAAAAAAGGTTAGGTGGGGTTATTGGGTTAATGGGATAGGGTGGAGGTGAGGGCTTAAGTGGGTCGGTGCAGACTCGATGGGCTGAATGGGCTCCTTCTGCACTGTATGTTCAATGTTCTCTAAACCCTGGCCCATAACAGCACACATACAACTTGCTCTCTAAACTAACACACAAGAACAACCATAAGTTCACGTCCAGGTGACTAGCAAGTACAGAGCACATGTGGCCTTATCTGGAATCCGTCATCCGGCAGTGCTAGATGTGTGTTGATGGTCGTCTGTGTCCCCGCCTCTGGTCCCTCTGTGGATGGAGTGGATGTTCCTCTCCTTGGCTGGTGAAGGTATCACCGCTGTTGCGCCGGTGGTTGAGAGAGCGAATAACAGAGCAGACTCGAGGGTCTGAATTCCCCCCCCCCCCCCCCCCCCCCCCCCGCGTTCAATCACTATGTCCCAAAGCATCGTCTGGGCTGCAGCCTTTGTACATTTGTGTCCATGTGGTGCCCAATGCCTCATTGATTTTTGCGGGCGGCCATTTCAGAAGGCCACATATCCCTCCTCTTGATCCTTAAAGTGAAGAGTGGTGGATCGCACACTCGGACCAATACCTGCCCTGCATTCCCAATAACCTATCCGTCGGGTAAGACCCTACTCTACATGCACAACTCCCGAATACAGAATGCACGAATAACAAAGGCAAATATGAATATACATCCCATAACGGACCTAATACAGTCAGAGAAATGGAAGTGTCCGTACTGTAAGATACAATTGGCAGTCTAATACAGAGGTGGGACAATATCAAAAACCTAATACAGAAGTGGAGGAATACTGTCCGGTACAAACTACAGAACATACAGACGGTAGTGCAGATCAATGTAAACAGGCTGTCCTTAAGAATTTACAGTTCTACAAAGGTCTACAAGCCAACCTGGACACTCAGTGCGAAACAAGTGTGAGTCCCCGGGGATCACTGGTTTGGCTGAATTAAAGGGGCCTGTGCAGTAAACATGAGTCCCATGTCCTGGCGCTCCGTGATCTCTGCTGTCCACCTACGGGATTGGACTGTGAGGATGATGAGGTAGATCAAGGCAAACAGGATCAGCCAGGTGGGGGCGGAGTCGAACAATGGGGTGTCTCCGAAGGTCAGAGCCCCAATCCCAGGAATCACCCCACCAGGTTCCGGCTGTGCCTTCTGCATCTGTCGGGTGCCATCCTGGGGTTGCTGTCTCCGGGCGCCCCGGGGGACCAACCATAGTTTCTGATTTATCGCGCGCCTGATGTCTGTGTTTATTCTGACATACTGTCACCATGCGTGACTGCCCCCCCCCCCTCCCCCCACACACACTTTCGCATTTCATCTAAACATTTTCGAACCCAACACAGCCTCACAGCCTCCCCTTGGCTGAGGCTTGGAGTGATGGGAACCTGTATTTGACCACCTCCTTCTTAACGCAACCTTATACTGGTTGAGGTCTGGCTTAACCAGCCGGACTCCAGGGCGGCCAGCTGTATACAGTTTCACCCCAGGAGCACAGAGAGTCTGACCTGAATGGGGGTGGTGTTGCTCGTTCTGGGTGAGTGTGCTTAACACTCAATTTGGCTCTGTTTCGTTACTTAGCTCTGGAGTCGCCAGGTATCGTTAAGATACCGCCACAAGTTTCAAGGTCAAGTTCAAAGCAATAAACCATACACCAATTAGTAAGTTCAAACAAATGAGTTTATTATAATACAATTATAATACTACCCATGCACACTTTAAGATGACTAAACTATTCCTACCACTAAATAAACCAATACTTATCTTAAAGGGAACTGCCGGATCAGGGGACAAGGCCTCTTGCTCTGCACTGGTCCGCAGACTTCAGGTTGGTACGGGTTAAAAAGGGGTCATGAGTGTCTATCTCTGGTAGCAGTCGTTGTAAGACACTTACTTGCTGGCGGCTGCTGTCCCAAACCTCTCCTCTCTCTCGGTCAAGGTCTTCTTCGGTAAAAGGCTGGTCGAGAGGGCTGGCCAAGAGAGGAGGGCTGGTCAAGAAGAACGAACTAAGTGTGGGACCTGTCTTTTATAGGTCCTAGGGCTTCGCGCCCTTTTGGGCGGAACCCTCTACCTGCTGGGAATCGATTGGGTCTCTTCCCAATCGATTTGTTTGAATCCCCCCAACACTGAGGCTGTCTCTCGGTTACTGGGTGGGCCTTCAGGTGCTTTGTTTTCGAACCCCGTTGGTGCCGGGGTGTCTGGTTTCCCATACACTGTTGCAATCACTTCCCTATTTGTGTCCATTGTCCCTGGGATCGTTCCATTACTATGTTAATTATCCTGGAGATTGCCTCATTAGTATGCGGAATGTTCGTTTCGGTGCTGTCTGCTCTCTTAGCAGACAGAATACACATTGGCTTGGTGCAGTCTGCTTGTGGTGCAACCTTTGTTCATTTTAACCTGCAAGCTTTGCGTTCCTCCATTTTGTATTGAGGGAATGGCCAACTTCGGTGGCTACACTCCCTCCTTATGATCCTCATGAGAAATCATGAAGGATCACCCAAGTACAGTGTCTTTGGGTCCCCTGACCTCAGCGAGTTCCATGGCTTCTATCCTTTCCTCAATTATGGCAAAAAATTTTAACTAACAATTTCTGATTGCCGCTATATCAAAGGGGACATGCATTACCAATTGGAATCGGGAACCTCTAACTACCCTCAATAAACTACTCTCATCTCATATTTAAACATTCTACAACATTCTAAACCCTTAATCATTCACACAACAGCATCATTACATTTCATTCTCTGACTCGGCAGTCGAGCTCAGAACATTACAATACATCCGCAAAAGTCTTTATTTACACATCACATCAAAATTAAATCCTTTATGACACATCAAGGGGTTGGGGGATTGGTGGAATCTGAAAATAGGGGATTGTGCTCTGTACACTGTTGAGGCACGAGAGCGGTGGGCTCTCCTTCTCCATTTCCTCACCCTGAGTGTCTGGACTATAATACAGAGAACTGCAATCACCAAAAGTGATTCAATGACGTATGACAAGGAGTACCATGTCAGAAATCTGGTACACCAGGTCGGGGTACTGTTACCATTGACTGGGCTGGGGGTGGTCTGGGTTTGGGAGAAGTTAGCAAACGTTGTACTGTGGGAAAGGGGGTTCGCGACCACGCGCAACCACACAGATGCCACAAAAGCTAAAAACATAGCAATTGGAGTGCTCTTCATCTTCTCTCTTCTCTTCTCTTCTCTTTTCTTTCCTTCCTAGGATCTTGCTGTGCTGTTGCTTCGGCTCCTCTCTCGAACGTCCGAAAGCTATGGGATCAAGCATATTTTCTGTCTGTGTTCACCTCAATATCTTGACTTTAAGTATATCTGTCCTCTTGTTCCAATTTTCCCTTTATGATGGTCACCTCCATGTGACTCCTAAAACGGATTTAGGACCAGACATATACTTATCTACTAAACCAGTGCGAGCCATCTCGCAGTGTTGCAATTTACCATCCCAAAATGTTCCTGGATGTAAATAGCATATAGAATGGCGGCCGAAGGGCTACCTTAAACAAAATGAAACCAAGCTTTAGAAATGAAAAAGTCGAATGATTTGCGTATGGGCCGCGATGGGTAAGAGTTGAATGGGATCCCCGGGTAGGGCGTGCTGTGCTGTACCTGAGCTTAGCTGACCAAATGGGTGGTCCTCAGACAGGGCGGGTCCACTGCCTGAGCAACCTGAAATGAACGGGCAAGAATGTAGTTATTGTTGAATTGCAGCCTCTATTCCCAGAATAGAGGGGCACCTTAAAAAAAAGGGGGAGCCAAGATGCTCCTAGTGGGGTGAAGGGTGAAGCCTTGAGCTGGGCTTCAGACATTTCAGATTAAATGTTGTCGGGAACAACATCTGTAAACAGAAGACAAGTTGTGAACATTGATCGATTCAGCAGAAGACATTTTCAGTGATATGGCGGGGGAATGTGAGATGGTCACAAGCTTTTCAGCTGAAAACCGAGTGGCCAATCTCCATAGCAAACATTTAACAAACAAACATACAAACATGCGTGCAGGTTCCATCAGAAAGGACAGCGCTTCTCTCAAGCGGTTCCTCTTTTTACATCATCTGGACACCTCACTTCTCATCATTCTCTGCGAACAGGGTCGCAAAGGGGTTGCCGTGTCGGGAGTCAGACATCAAGTCACCCTCTTCTCCCGGATCCCATACCCTTGTATGGATCAGGCATTCAATTTTTTCATTGTGTGACCGGGGGTCACTCTCGTCATTGCGGACAAGTCGCCAAGAATTGTCCCTGTGCCAAATCGTGGGGTCTAAATGTGAAGGTGCGTTGTCGGGTCGTCATAGTTGGGCGGTGGGTTTGGGTGTGGGGCTGGATTTTTAATGTAAGTGATCTCCATGGGGTCAGTGGAGTCGGGGTCGAAGTCACTGAAGTGGGGGCTGTAGGGTGGAGTGCTGTGGCTGTCCTCAGTCTCACAGTCACTGTCACTGTCTCTGCTGTGGCAGCTTGTGGGCGTTCCGGGGCATGTCCTAAAGTCGGTGGGTGGAGTCGAGGATGAGTCCGATGAGGAACTGGTCTGTGAGGGGGAGGGTGGAAATGTGGGCGGTGCAAGGTGTTCTGCTGCGTCTAGCAGGACATGGTGCGAGTGGTTTGACTGTGTTCCATAAGCCTTTAGCTGGTTAATATGGAACCACGCAGTCTTACCGTTGGGGTACTTTATCCTATATACTGAGGGGCTGATTTTGTCCGAAATTGAGTACGGGCTGGAAAATTTTGGTGCCAAAAACGTGCTGGGGTTATATACAGATAACATCACTTGTTGCCCAACCTGAAATTCTGTGGTATGGACATTTTTGTTGAAACAGGCCTTGCTCTGTTTCCTCCTTTTACCCAATTTTACTGCGGCTGCTAGCTGAGCAGACCTTCCAGTCTCAACTAATTGTTTTACTGCTTTCTCGTGTGTGAGGGCCGTCACTTCTGGGCTAGTTATGTCGAGCCTTAAAAGGAATTCTGATCCTTACATAGGGCGTCCGGTCATGAGTGTGTGTGGGGTGAAACCTGTAGATGATGAAACAGTATTTCTTATGAACATAAGAGCGAATGGGAGCACTGAATCCCAAGTCGAATTGTTCTCCTGTACCATCTTCCTAAGGGTCGATTTTAGAGTCCGATTCATGCGTTCCACTATCCCGCTTGACTGGGGGTGATACGCAATGTGAAAATTCTGTTTGATTCCGAATATGGTCAGGACGTTCTTCATGACCCGTCCTGTAAAATGAGATCCTTGATCTGATTCTATACTTTTGGGGAGTCCCCATCTCGTAAAGATGTGGTGGGTCAGGATCTTTGCAGTTGTCTTTGCTGTGTTGGTGCGGGAAGGGAATGCCTCTACCCATTTGGTAAGGTATCTATGACCACCAGAACATATTTATAGCCATTCCTGCAAGGGGGCAATGGACCTATAAAATCGATCTGGAGGTTTGTCCAGGAGCCATTAACGAGGCGAGTGTGTCTGAGTTGTGCCTTATTTGAATACCTCTCCGGGTTATTCTGCGCACAAATTAAACAATTCTCTATATAGTGGTGTTGCACGTTTTACTTGAGTGTATTACGCGTTTATTGGAGTGCATTAACACGCCTCCGTTTAAAGGCCGTGTGCTTAACACTGCTACAGCTCTGTGTGTGTAACTTCAGCTCGGAGTCGCCAGGTGTCGTATATAAACACCTCACAAGTATCTCAAGGTCAGGTTCAAAGTAATAAAACTATACACCGATTAGTAAGTTCCAACGATCAATATTTATTATACAAATATAATAAATACGCATGCACATGCTAAAGACTAATACCTATTTCTACTATTAAATGACTAAATACTTATCTAAGTGGGAACCAGCAAGGTTAGGGGACAAGGCCTTTGTTCCTTTCTGGGCTGCACCTTCTGTTCGTTAGTAGTCGAATACTGTATAAGTTCACGTAGCGAGCGTCGTTTTGGGACTTACTGAACGATGGCTGGTGCTCAACGGCTGGTGATGGAAGACAGGATCAACGGCTGGAGTCGGAGTCAGGATACAACAGCAGATCTGGGTCGAAGTCAAAACAGCAGTCCAAGCCGGAGCACAAAAACAGCGAAGCCGGAGCAAAACAGACAGAACCATGTGCGGGGTCTATCTTTATAGGGGCCCCCAATGTCCGTGCCTTTTCGGGGCGGGCTTTACCTGCCATGCATCGATTGGATCATTTCCCAATCGATGTCTCACAAATCCCCCAATCTGAGGGTCTCTTCTCGATGGGTGGGGCGGTCTCTAGGATCTTTTGTGATGGATACTTCTGGTGCCGTTTCGTCTGGGCGTCCACTTAAAGTATCCATTCAAAACCAAATGTTGCTATTGTGTGTGCCCAGATCTGGATTGCCTCATTACTATGCAAAGCGTTTTGCTATTTGCACCTTTGGTTGAGATCTTCCACCTGGCCATAAACTAGTTTTGCTACGTGCAGAATGCTAATTAGTCTTTGCAGACTGCTTGTCCTGGCTAAACTGCTTTCTCCCTGCAGTCTTAGCAGTTCTCCATTTTGTTAGCCCAGTGTCCATCTTAGGTGGCTACATTCCCTCCTTGTGATCCTCACAATTAAAAATTGTGAAGGATCACCTATGCACGTTGCTTCGAGTGCTTCTGGGTGCCTTCTTTGTGTTCCCTGACCTCGGCAAGTTCCTGAGCGTCTACTCTGTCCTTGACTATGGGAAGAAATTTTTTTACCTGACATCTCTACTTGGCGCTATGTCAAAGGGGACATGCATTACCAAAACCGGGAACCTCTATCTATCACAACTATCCTTATCTTACCTTAAACATTTTATTACAGTCTAAACCTCATCCATTCATACCACATCACATAACATTTCCTGACTCAGCAGTCGAGTCCAGGACAATATAATACATGGGTATTTTTTTAATTCACATAGTGCTTTATTCATTGAGGGGCAAGGGGGATTGATGAAACCAAAAAATAGGGGATCGAACTCCATAGACGGTTGAGGGGCAGGAACGGGAGGCTCTCCTTTTCCACTTCCTCAACCTGAGGGTCTGTACGATTATGCAGAGGATTGCAATCACTAGCAGTGATTCAATCACATATGACATGGAGTACCATGTCATAAATTTTGTGCACCAGGTCTGAACTTCACTGATCAGAGCTGAGCACGGGGGAGTTGGTGTGAGGGAAACATTGACGGCGGGGGTTGTGGGGGAAACGTGCCTTGCTTCCACACATACAAATACAACATTTAACAGTAATAGGTAGGCTTCCATCATGGTCTTCTCTTCGTTCTCTTTCTCTTCCTCCTGTATGGCCGATCCTTGCTGTGAACCCTCTTTCGTCCTTTGAAAGCTATGGGATCAAGCACAGTATCTGTCAATACACAGCTTAATATCCGTACTTGTTAGTGTATCTGTCCTCTAATTCCAATTGACCCATTAAAATGACTGGCCAAGTCACACCCTGTGACTCCCCTCATTTTTTTTTTTCAAAAGCGAATTTAATGAACAGAATACACCTAACTACTTTCCTCCTGCGAGCCGTCTCGCAGGCTTTGCTCATTTACCATCCGAATGTTCCTGGATGTAAATAGCATGTGGGATGGCGGCCTAAGGGCTGCCTAACGAAAAATGAAAACAAATTTGAAAGAAAAGGTCGAATGGGTTGAGTATGGGCCGCTACGGGTACGATTTGAATGGGATCCCCGGGTAAGGCGTGCTGTGCCATACCCGAGCTTGGCTGACCAAAGTGGGTTCTCAGACAGGGCGGGTCCTCAGTGCCGTTTGTCCACTGCCTGAGTAACCTGGATTAAACGGGCAAGAATGTGTTTACCGTGGATTTGCAGCCTCTATTCGCCGAATAGAGGGGCACCTAAAAACAAGGGAGGAGCCAAGATGCTCCTTTTGAAAATTGAGCTGGGCTTCAGACAATTTAGCCGATAAGGTGAGCTGCTCACCATAGAAAGTTCTCAGAGGTATCTGCGGACAAGCTAAAGTGCGTGCGAGGTGGTCACAATCTTTTCAGCTGAAAAGAAGGTGTCCAGCCTCCAACTGAACCAATAACATTGAATACAAACAACATAAACTGACAAACAAAACATACGTGCAGGTTCCATCAGAAAGGACATCGCTTCCCTCAAGCGGTTCCTATTTTACATCATCTGGACACCTCATTTTTCCTCTGTCTCTGTGAACAGGGTCACAAAGGGGTTGCCGTATCGGGATTCAGACACCGTGTCGTCCTGCTCTCCCGGATCCCACACCCTTGTGTGGATCAGGCATGATATCTTTGAATTGTGTGACTGGGGGTCACGTTCGTCATTGCGGACAAGTCTGTACGAATTGTCCCTGTGCCAGAGTGTTGGGTCTAAAAGTGAATGGGTATTGTCGGGGTGGTCGGGGTCGGGTGGTGGGTCTGGGTTTTTAATGTAAGTGACTTCCATGGGGTCACTGGAGTCAGGGTCATAGTCGCTGCAGTGTGGGCTGTAGTGTGGTGTGCTGTGGCTGTCCTCAGAGTCAGTGTCTGTATCGCTGTCTCTGCTGCGGCAGCTTGTGGGCATTTCGGGGCGTGGTCTGTCGTGGTCAGTGGGCAGAGTCGTGGGCGAGTCCGATGAAGAACTGGCCTGTGAGGGGGATGGTGGAAACGTGTCTCTAGTGGGCGGGGTGAGGTGTTCTGCTGCGTCTAGCAGGACATGGTGTGCATGGTTGGACTGTGTTCCATATGCCTTTAGCTAGTTAATATGGAACCACGCTGTCTTTCCATTGGGATATTTTATCTTATAAACTGAGGGGCTAATTTTATCCGAAATTGAATATGGGCCGGAATATTTTGGTGCCAAAAAACTGCTGGGGTTGTATACAGATAGCATTACCTGTTGCCCAACCTGGAATTCTGTGGGGTGTACGGTCGTATTAAAGCATGCTGTGCTTTGTCTACGCCGTTTCCCTAGTTGAACTGCGGCTGCGATCTGTGCAGACCTCACAGTCTCAACTAGGTCTTTAACTGTCTTTTCGTGTGTGAGGGCCATCACTTCGGGGCTAGTCATGTCCAGTCCTAAAAGGAATTCTGTACCTTTCATAGGGCGTCCGGTCATGAGTGTGTGTGGTGTGTATCCTGTGGAAGTTGAAACTGTATTTCTGATGAACATGAGTGCAAATGGGAGCACTGAATCCCATGTTGAGTTGTTTTCTTGAACCATTTTTCTAAGTGTGGATTTTAGGGTCCGATTCATGCGCTCTACAATCCCGCTGGACTGTGGGTGATACGCAATATGAAAGTTTTGTTTGATGCCGAATATTGTCAGGACGTTCTTCATGACACGTCCTGTGAAGTGAGATCCCTGGTCCGAATCAATGCTTCGGGGTAAACCCCATCTCGTGATGATGTGGTGGGTCAGGATCTTTGCAGCTGTCTTAGCTGTATTCGTTCTCGAGGGGAATGCCTCTACCCATTTGGTAAAGGTATCGATTACCACCAGAACGTATTTATAGCCATTCCTACAAGGGGGCAATGGTCCTATAAAGTCGATCTGGAGGTTTGTCCAGGGGCCATTAACTGGTCGAGTATGCCGAAGTTGTGCCTTTTTAGAATACCTCTCCGGGTTATTCTGGGCGCAAATAAGGCAATTCTCGATGTAGTGAGTTACATCTGTCCTTAGGTTAGGCCACCAACAGAGCTGCCTGAGGTGCCTCGTGGTCGTGTCGATTCCTTGATGTCCATGCCCGTCATGGAACAAAGCAATCATTTGATTCCTGTCCTGCTGCGGGACCACATAAAGCTGGTCCTTGATGATCACACCCTCATGTGTGGTCAGTGCGTGTCTAAACTTGTCGTACTGAGGCACAAAGTTGCCTTTAAAAATCTCCCTGAGATCCTCATCCTGCTTCTGAGCTTCAGCTAAATCCCTGATATCGGTCTGTGAGACTTGAACTGCGCTCACAGGGGCGCTAGCTGGTGCGCTAGCTGGGGGTGTCCACAAGTGTCCTCGCCTGGAACCTGCCTTAGCCAGTGCGTCGGCTTTTACATTCCCAGGGGGGGATGACCTATGGTGGCTTCTAACTTTTATGATGCCGAAGGTTCTGTCCTTCGCTTTATCTAAAATGTGGCGGAGTAAAGGGGCTGATGGAAGGGGTTTCCCGTCTGCGTAGACAAAACCTCGTGTCCTCCACAGGGGTAGAAAATCTGTCAAACTATTGCAGACATATAGACTGTCCGAATATATGTCCGCCGGGCTGGGGAAAGAATCGGGGTGGTCCACTATATAAGCTATGGCCGCGAGCTCTGCTGCCTGCGCGCCTAAGTGACCTGGCAATTTTAACGCTATTTCTTCGAGAGCGCGACCCTGCGCATCCTCGACATAGATGCCGCATCCCGTGATACGCTCACCTTCTAAAACCGTGGATGAACCGTCCACGTATATCCGTAGTGGTCCACACGTGTCTGTGTGTTGGGGGCTTTGTCTTGGGTTCCCTATCTTCCTGGGGGGTGTCTTCACTATGAAGGGTCCTGTGTTGTGTAGGGGTGCTACAATTTCACAGTCATGGGGCTGTCCTGGATATTGGAGGTTGTCGGCTAAAAATGTGTGTGTGCGGGTCCGTTTTACCGTAATGTCGCGTCCTTGTAAAAGTAGTGTCCACCTAGCTGCCCTAATCTGGCTAACTGAACCGTCCTTCAGTCGACCGTCTAGGAGTAATTGTGTGGGGGTGTGCTCGGTCAAAATGGTGATGGGGTTGAGTCCGGTAATGTACGAGAAGTACTGAACTGCCCAGAAAACTGCTAGGAGGTGCCTCTCACAGGCTAAAAATCCCTGTTCTACTGGGTCTAAGAGTCGGGAGGCATAAGCCACTGGTCTTAGCTGCTCGTGCCGTTCCAGAAGTAACACGGCTGAGAGGGTCAGATCTGTGCTCGCTACCTCTATTGCATAGGGGGAAAGTTGGTCTGGGACTTGCAGCGCGGGTGCTGCGCTAAGGGCTTTCTTTAACTCCTCCACAGCCTCTGTATGCTGCGGAAGCCATTCCCAGGGGACTCCTTTCTTAAGGAGGTCTGAGAGTGGGGCGGCTTTTGTCGCGAATCCGTCGATGTGGTTCCGACAATAACCAACCAGTCCTAAGAACGACCGGAGGGCTGAAACATTCTGGGGAAGGGGCAATTTGACAATCGAATCAATTCTTTTGAATTCGATCTCGCGTTTGCCGTGTGTGATGACTGTTCCCAAATACATCACTTTATTTTCTAAAATCTGGGCCTTTCTTGGGTTAACTTTACAGCCAATTGAGATTAAAAGTTCCAGGAGCTCGGCCAGAAGCGTAATGTGCTCTGCCTTTGTGTCTGTCTGCAGTAGTAGGTCGTCTACATACTGTACCAGACATTCGGGGCGGGAAAATTTTTCTAGACCATTCGCCAGCTGTCGGTGGAAAATGGAGGGGGAATTGTGGAATCCTTGTGGAAGGCATGTCCACGTATACTGTTGTGCTTTGAAAGTGAAGGCAAATTTGTACTGGCACGCCTTTGCCAATGGGATTGACCAGAAGCCGTTGCTAATGTCCAATACCGTGAAATATTTGGAGTTGAGTCCCTGTTTGAGCATGGTCTTGGGACTTGTTGCTACCGTGGGGGCTACTGCTGGGGTTACTTTATTGAGTTCCCGATAATCGATGGTCAGACGCCATGATCCGTCGGGCTTTCTCACTGGCCAAATAGGGGCATTATTGGTCGAGGCTACTGTTCTAAGCACACCTTGCTCCAATAAGCTACCTATCACTTTCTCTATTTCTCCCTCTGCTTCTAGGGGAAATCTGTATTGTTTCTGTGGTCGGGGGTCAGGTCCGGTAACGTGAATTTGTCCAGTCATTCTACCACAGTCGTGCCGGTGACTGGCAAATGCTGTCCTGTGTTTGTGTAATACTGCCTTTACTTGTCTGTCCGTGTTTAGTGTAGTCAGGTCAAATGAATAGTCTCCTACTGCGCTAATCCTATTAGCGTACTCTCCTACTGTGAGAGTAGCGGGTGCTCTGTCTGATCTCGCCATTCGCCAGACACACTGGTTAACTGGGTCGAACGACAGGCTATGGGCATTCATGAAATCTATCCCCAGGATGTGTTCTGCTGTCCGGGGAAGATTTACTAAAAAAACTGGGTGTCTGGTGGAGATGTTCCCTAGCTGGATTGCTACGGGTGCTGTAATGTGACCCTGCTGCGAGTGTCCTGTGAAACCGCTAAGTGTGATGGTGGAGGTGGTCGGCCACGTGTCTGCCTGTGCCGTGGTGGTGGAATTAATCGTGGTGCGGGACCCTCCTGTGTCCCAAAGTAACTCTATGGGCTTCCCTCTAACCTTTGCTGTGACTACCGGTCTTCCGGATTGATCCCAAAGAGTGTCACAGACCCAAGTGGGGGAGCCCGAACACCGTCAGTCCGTTCCGTCCACATTGGTCTGTCCTGACTGGATCCCTACACTATGGATTGGTTTGGCTTTATTCCTATTCAGAGTGCCTGTCTGCTGGCCTCTCTGTGATCTTTGGGGTGCATTACATTCCTTAGCCCAATGTCCTAACTGGCCACAGTTGTAGCATTCCTGCGACTTCTGTGGAGGGCTGTTCTTTCCTTCATTTACCCACGCGGGTTTTTGGTGCTCTCTCACTGCCTGTATGTCCGCTGCAGCCTGAGCTTCTTCTGGGGATTTCACTTTGCCTCTGCCCTGAACTGATTGCTCCCAAGCGCGGGACAATCTTTTCAGGACCCACTTCTCATTATGGGCCTCTTCTGAGGGGTCATAGCTGTTGCAAGCGCTCTGTCCTGCATCTGTGGCATGGGAAATTATGGTGCGCGTCCATTTAACCATATTTTCTCGGTTCAAATGGGCTCTATTTAAATCGCCGAAAACTGCGTTAAAATGGATCCACAGCCTTCCTGCAAATGCTGTGGGGTGCTCGGTTTTCTTTTGTCGGCACTTGTTAAGTCCCTCTACTGGGTCACCTCGATTATACCCTATGGCATCTAAAATGGAGGTGTGCATTTCCTCTAGGGTGCCTCCGCCAACGTTCTGTGGGTCGGGGAGGGCTGCTACAACCGATTGGTCTAAGCTCAGAACCGTGAGCTTAACCTGCTCTCTCTCGTCCAGGCCGTACATGGTTGCCTGTTGCTTTACTTTTGCGAAAAATTGGTGGGGGTCTGCGGTGGGGAGAAACGGAGTGATCTTTTCACACGCGTCCCTTAGTTGGGTTACAGTTAAGGGGGTGGTGTAGGTGATATCGGGTGCGCCTTCTGTGGTCGCTTTTCTTTGGGTGGTGACTGGATTCATTGGTGCGGTAACTATCTGATCTGTGGGGGGTTGGGGTGCTTGTCTTTTCTGCTGCGCTGCTGGCGCACATGTTCCCTGAACATAACGCTGCGCTGTCTCACTTAACTCTTTCCAGTCTGGGGCATTCTCCTCATCTAACTGCGTTCCAAAGGTGCTTTGGAACCCATTCTGCACTGAAAGCAGCGATTGCAGCTCCGCAATCTGCTTCCTGCATTTTGCATGGTCTACTGTACTCTGTCTTTGTTCTGTGGTGGCAGCATGGAGTGCTCTTAAAGCTGCTTTAAGGTCAGAGCATTGCCTCTGCAAAGCCTCTACCTGCTTCTCTGATTCTTCTCTTATCAGGACGGCACGTTGCACGTCCTGATAGGCCTTTTCGTACTGGGTCTGGGAACTGCTGAGATGGGCTAGACAAGACTGATGTGCCCTCTTGGCATCATCCACCTCTCTACCTTTCTCTGCCAACTTCCCTCTAAGATCCATATTCTCTTTCTCGATGTCCCTGACATCCACTTTACTCATTCGATTTCTCTCCTCTAATTCTGCCCGGAGCGTCTGAACGACCTCCTCTGTGCCTCGCAATTGTGCCAAACAGGACACGATTGCCATCGGCTTGCGTGCTTTACTCATGGTTTTCTTATGAATTTGAGAGAGGTTCTCCCACCAAGTATGTCCTATACTTCCGGGACCTGTCTCCTCATTCAAACAGAACTCTTTCCAAAGGGGCCATCCCTTTCCTTGCAGATATTTGCGGAGTTCCAGCTCCCACACGGGACACTGACCTACTCTGCTACTGCTGGTCGCTGCGACCACAAACCGTTCTGGATTCATGAGGCGTTCCATTGCCTGCATGGCCATTTTCTCTGACTCACTTTAATTTGGAACAGGGGGTGTTGAGGTTATGTCTCACGAAACGGGTAAGGCTTACGCTATGTTCCGTTCACAAAACTACCGAAAGTTTGTCGCAACAAGAATGCTTTCAGGTTTTCCTTACAACCCTGTTAGTACGCATGCACTAAACACACTTCCGAATTACGTTTATTCGTTTGAACACCTTGAATACTTGTGATTTCTTTCCTTTTTCTTTACCAGATTTCTAATTCAAATTTCAGGGTCCTCGACGGAGTGGGGGTGCCACTTGTAACCGTGTCCCGTCAGGAAGTCGCCACTAAATGTTGTACGTTTTACTTGAGTGTATTACGCGTTTATTGGAGTGTATTAACACGCCTCCATTTAAAGGCCGTGTGCTTAACACTGCTACAGCTCTGTGTGTGTAATTTCAGCTCGGAGTCGCCAGGTGTCGTATATAAACACCTCACAAGTATCTCAAGGTCAGGTTCAAAGTAATAAAACTATACACCGATTAGTTAGTTCCAACAATCAATATTTATTATACAAATATAATAAATACGCATGCACACGCTAAAGACTAATACCTATTTCTACTATTAAACGACTAAATACTTATCTAAGTGGGAACCAGCAAGGTCAGGGGACAAGGCCTTTGTTCCTTTCTGGGCTGCACCTTCTGTTCGTTAGTAGTCGAATACTGTATAAGTTCACGTAGCGAGCGTCGTTTTGGGACTTACTGAACGATGGCTGGTGCTCAACGGCTGGTGATGGAAGACAGGATCAACGGCTGGAGTCGGAGTCAGGATACAACAGCAGATCTGGGTCGAAGTCAAAACAGCAGTCCAAGCCGGAGCACAAAAACAGCGAAGCCGGAGCAAAACAGACAGAACCATGTGCGGGGTCTATCTTTATAGGGGCCCCCAATGTCCGTGCCTTTTCGGGGCGGGCCTTTACCTGCCATGCATCGATTGGATCATTTCCCAATCGATGTCTCACAAATCCCCCAATCTGAGGGTCTCTTCTCGATGGGTGGGGCGGTCTCTAGGGTCTTTTGTGATGGATACTTCTGGTGCCGTTTCGTCTGGGCGTCCACTTAAAGTATCCATTCAAAACCAAATGTTGCTATTGTGTGTGCCCAGATCTGGATTGCCTCATTACTATGCAAAGCGTTTTGCTATTTGCACCTTTGGTTGAGATCTTCCACCTGGCCATAAACTAGTTTTGCTATGTGCAGAATGCTAATTAGTCTTTGCAGACTGCTTGTCCTGGCTAAACTGCTTTCTCCCTGCAGTCTTAGCAGTTCTCCATTTTGTTAGCCCAGTGTCCATCTTAGGTGGCTACATTGGGTAACATCTTGTCTTAAGTTGGGCCACCAACAGAGTTGTCTCAGGTGTTTTTGTGGTAGGGTCGATCCCTTGGTGTCCATGACCATCATGGAATAAGGCAATCATTTGATTCCTGTCCTTTTCAGGAACCACATACAATTTGTCTTTTATAATCACACCCACATGTGTGGTCAAAGTGTGTTTGAATTTATCGTACTGGGACACAAAGTTTCCTTTTAAAACCCCCCGGAGATTTTTATCCTGCTCCTGTGCCTGTACTAAATCTTCTATTTCTGTCTGTGAGACCTGAACTGAACTCACAGGGGCGCTAGCTGGTGCGCTAGCTGGGGGTGTCCAAAAGTGACCTTGCCTGGAACCTGCTTTAGCCAGTGCGTCGACTTTTACATTTCCAGGGGGGGATGATCGATGGTGGCGTCTAACTTTGATAATGCCATACGTCCTATCCTTTGCCATCTCTAGGATATGGCGGAGTAATGGGGCTGATGGAAGGGGCTTCCCGTCCGCGGAGACAAAACCTCTTGTCCTCCACAGGGGTAGAAAGTCTGTGAGGCTGTTACAGACATATAAACTGTCCGAATATATGTCTGCTGGGCTGGGGAACAAATCTGGGTGGTCCACTATATATGCAATGGCCACGAGCTCTGCTGCCTGCGCGCCTAAGTGACCTGGGAGTTTTAGAGATATCTCCTCTAAAGCACGTCCCTGTGCATCCTCAACATAAATCCCGCATCGAGTGATGCGTTCGCCATCTAAAACTGTGGATGAACCGTCCACATATATCTTTAAGGGGGCACACATGTCTGTGTGCTGGGGGCTCTGGCTTGAATTCCCTATCTTCCTGGGGGCGTTTTGGCAATGAATGGTCCTGTGTTGTGTAGGGGTGCTACTATCTCGCAATCATGGGGTTGTCCTGGATACTGTAGGTTGTCTGCTAAAAATGTTTGTGTCCTGGTTCGTTTAACTGTAATGTTCCGTCCTTGTAACAGAAGTGTCCACCAAGCTGCTCTTATCTGGCTCACTGAACCGTCCTTCAGTCGTCCGTCTAAAAGTAACTGTGTGGGGGTGTGTTCGGTCAAAATGGTGATGGGATTGAGTCCGGTAATGTACGAAAAGTACTGAACTGCCCAAAATACTGCTAGTAGGTGCCTCTCGCAGGCTGAAAATCTTTGCTCTACGGGGTCTAAAAGTCTGGAGGCATAAGCCACTGGTCGTAGCTGCTCGTGCCGTTCCTGAAGGAGCACGGCCGAGAGGGTCAGATTGGTGCTAGCTACCTCTATTGCATAGGGGGAGAGTTGGTCTGGGACTTGTAGCGCGGGTGCTGCGCTAAGGGCTTTCTTTAACTCTTCCACAGCCTCTGTACACTGCGGAAGCCATTCCCAAGGGGCTCCTTTCTTAAGGAGGTCTGAAAGTGGGGCTGCCTTGGTCGCGATATGGTTCCGACAATACCCAACCAGTCCTAAAAATGACCGGAGGGCTGAAACATTCTGGGGAAGGGGCAATTTGACGATCGATTCAGTTCTTTTGAACTCGATCTCGCGTTTGCCGTGCGTGATGACTGTACCCAAATACATCACTTGATTCTCCAATATTTGGGCCTTTCTGGGGTTAACTTTACATCCAATACTTTGCAATAGTTCCAGGAGTTCGGACAGAAGCGTGCTGTGCTCTGCCTTGGTGTCTGTCTGCAGTAATAGATCGTCCACATACTGGACCAGACATTCGGGTCGGGAAAATTTTGCTAATCCATGTGCCAGCTGTCGGTAGAAAATGGAGGGGGAATTATGTAATCCTTGTGGGAGGCATGTCCACGTATACTGCTGTCCTTTAAATGTGAAGGCAAATTTGTACTGGCACGCCTTTGCCAATGGGATTGACCAAAAGCCGTTGCTAATGTCCAATACCGTGAAATATTTGGAGTGGAGTCCCTGTTTGAGCATGGTCTCGGGACTTGTTGCTACCGTGGGGGCTACTGCTGGGGTAACTTTGTTGAGTTCCCGATAATCAATGGTCAGACGCCATGATCCGTCGAGCTTCCTCACTGGCCAAATAGGGGCATTATTAGTTGAGGCTACTGTCCTAAGTACACCCTGCTCTAATAAGCTCTCTAT
>NC_052157.1:53425837-53445837 GCF_902713615.1 Scyliorhinus canicula
CTACCGTGGGGGCTACTGCTGGGGTTACTTTATTGAGTTCCCGATAATCGATGGTCAGACGCCATGATCCGTCGGGCTTTCTCACTGGCCAAATAGGGGCATTATTGGTCGAGGCTACTGTTCTAAGCACACCTTGCTCCAATAAGCTACCTATCACTTTCTCTATTTCTCCCTCTGCTTCTAGGGGAAATCTGTATTGTTTCTGTGGTCGGGGGTCAGGTCCGGTAACGTGAATTTGTCCAGTCATTCTGCCACAGTCGTGCCGGTGACTGGCAAATGCTGTCCTGTGTTTGTGTAATACTGCCTTACTTGTCTGTCCGTGTTTAGTGTAGTCAGGTCAAATGAATAGTCTCCTACTGCGCTAATCCTATTAGCGTACTCTCCTACTGTGAGAGTAGCGGGTGCTCTGTCTGATCTCGCCATTCGCCAGACACACTGGTTAACTGGGTCGAACGACAGGCTATGGGCATTCATGAAATCTATCCCCAGGATGTGTTCTGCTGTCCGGGGAAGATTTACTAAAACAACTGGGTGTCTGGTGGAGATGTTCCCTAGCTGGATTGCTACGGGTGCTGTAATGTGTCCCTGCTGCGAGTGTCCTGTGAAACCGCTAAGTGTGATGGTGGAGGTGGTCGGCCACGTGTCTGCCTGTGCCGTGGTGGTGGAATTAATCGTGGTGCGGGACCCTCCTGTGTCCCAAAGTAACTCTATGGGCTTCCCTCTAACCTTTGCTGTGACTACCGGTCTTCCGGATTGATCCCAAAGAGTGTCACAGACCCAAGTGGGGGAGCCCGAACACCGTCAGTCCGTTCCGTCCACATTGGTCTGTCCTGACTGGATCCCTACACTATGGATTGGTTTGGCTTTATTCCTATTCAGAGTGCCTGTCTGCTGGCCTCTCTGTGATCTTTGGGGTGCATTACATTCCTTAGCCCAATGTCCTAACTGGCCACAGTTGTAGCATTCCTGCGACTTCTGTGGAGGGCTGTTCTTTCCTTCATTTACCCACGCGGGGCTTTGGTGCGCTCTCACTGCCTGTATGTCCGCTGCAGCCTGAGCTTCTTCTGGGGATTTCACTTTGCCTCTGCCCTGAACTGATTGCTCCCAAGCGCGGGACAATCTTTTCAGGACCCACTTCTCATTATGGGCCTCTTCTGAGGGGTCATAGCTGTTGCAAGCGCTCTGTCCTGCATCTGTGGCATGGGAAATTATGGTGCGCGTCCATTTAACCATATTTTCTCGGTTCAAATGGGCTCTATTTAAATCGCCGAAAACTGCGTTAAAATGGATCCACAGCCTTCCTGCAAATGCTGTGGGGTGCTCGGTTTTCTTTTGTCGGCACTTGTTAAGTCCCTCTACTGGGTCACCTCGATTATACCCTATGGCATCTAAAATGGAGGTGTGCATTTCCTCTAGGGTGCCTCCGCCAACGTTCTGTGGGTCGGGGAGGGCTGCTACAACCGATTGGCCTAAGCTCAGAACCGTGAGCTTAACCTGCTCTCTCTCGTCCAGGCCGTACATGGTTGCCTGTTGCTTTACTTTTGCGAAAAATTGGTGGGGGTCTGCGGTGGGGAGAAACGGAGTGATCTTTTCACACGCGTCCCTTAGTTGGGTTACAGTTAAGGGGGTGGTGTAGGTGATATCGGGTGCGCCTTCTGTGGTCGCTTTTCTTTGGGTGGTGACTGGATTCATTGGTGCGGTAACTATCTGATCTGTGGGGGGTTGGGGTGCTTGTCTTTTCTGCTGCGCTGCTGGCGCACATGTTCCCTGAACATAACGCTGCGCTGTCTCACTTAACTCTTTCCAGTCTGGGGCATTCTCCTCATCTAACTGCGTTCCAAAGGTGCTTTGGAACCCATTCTGCACTGAAAGCAGCGATTGCAGCTCCGCAATCTGCTTCCTGCATTTTGCATGGTCTACTGTACTCTGTCTTTGTTCTGTGGTGGCAGCATGGAGTGCTCTTAAAGCTGCTTTAAGGTCAGAGCATTGCCTCTGCAAAGCCTCTACCTGCTTCTCTGATTCTTCTCTTATCAGGACGGCACGTTGCACGTCCTGATAGGCCTTTTCGTACTGGGTCTGGGAACTGCTGAGATGGGCTAGACAAGACTGATGTGCCCTCTTGGCATCATCCACCTCTCTACCTTTCTCTGCCAACTTCCCTCTAAGATCCATATTCTCTTTCTCGATGTCCCTGACATCCACTTTACTCATTCGATTTCTCTCCTCTAATTCTGCCCGGAGCGTCTGAACGACCTCCTCTGTGCCTCGCAATTGTGCCAAACAGGACACGATTGCCATCGGCTTGCGTGCTTTACTAAGGGTTTTCTTATGAATTTGAGAGAGGTTCTCCCACAAAGTATGTCCTATACTTCCGGGACCTGTCTCCTCATTCAAACAGAACTCTTTCCAAAGGGGCCATCCCTTTCCTTGCAGATATTTGCGGAGTTCCAGCTCCCACACGGGACACTGACCTACTCTGCTACTGCTGGTCGCTGCGACCACAAACCGTTCTGGATTCATGAGGCGTTCCATTGCCTGCATGGCCATTTTCTCTAACTCACTTTAATTTGGAACAGGGGGTGTTGAGGTTATGTCTCACGAAACGGGTAAGGCTTACGCTATGTTCCGTTCACAAAACTACCGAAAGTTTGTCGCAACAAGAATGCTTTCAGGTTTTCCTTACAACCCTGTTAGTACGCATGCACTAAACACACTTCCGAATTACGTTTATTCGTTTGAACACCTTGAATACTTGTGATTTCTTTCCTTTTTCTTTACCAGATTTCTAATTCAAATTTCAGGGTCCTCGACGGAGTGGGGGTGCCACTTGTAACCGTGTCCCGTCAGGAAGTCGCCACTAAATGTTGTACGTTTTACTTGAGTGTATTACGCGTTTATTGGAGTGTATTAACACGCCTCCATTTAAAGGCCGTGTGCTTAACACTGCTACAGCTCTGTGTGTGTAATTTCAGCTCGGAGTCGCCAGGTGTCGTATATAAACACCTCACAAGTATCTCAAGGTCAGGTTCAAAGTAATAAAACTATACACCGATTAGTAAGTTCCAACGATCAATATTTATTATACAAATATAATAAATACGCATGCACATGCTAAAGACTAATACCTATTTCTACTATTAAATGACTAAATACTTATCTAAGTGGGAACCAGCAAGGTTAGGGGACAAGGCCTTTGTTCCTTTCTGGGCTGCACCTTCTGTTCGTTAGTAGTCGAATACTGTATAAGTTCACGTAGCGAGCGTCGTTTTGGGACTTACTGAACGATGGCTGGTGCTCAACGGCTGGTGATGGAAGACAGGATCAACGGCTGGAGTCGGAGTCAGGATACAACAGCAGATCTGGGTCGAAGTCAAAACAGCAGTCCAAGCCGGAGCACAAAAACAGCGAAGCCGGAGCAAAACAGACAGAACCATGTGCGGGGTCTATCTTTATAGGGGCCCCCAATGTCCGTGCCTTTTCGGGGCGGGCTTTACCTGCCATGCATCGATTGGATCATTTCCCAATCGATGTCTCACAAATCCCCCAATCTGAGGGTCTCTTCTCGATGGGTGGGGCGGTCTCTAGGGTCTTTTGTGATGGATACTTCTGGTGCCGTTTCGTCTGGGCGTCCACTTAAAGTATCCATTCAAAACCAAATGTTGCTATTGTGTGTGCCCAGATCTGGATTGCCTCATTACTATGCAAAGCGTTTTGCTATTTGCACCTTTGGTTGAGATCTTCCACCTGGCCATAAACTAGTTTTGCTATGTGCAGAATGCTAATTAGTCTTTGCAGACTGCTTGTCCTGGCTAAACTGCTTTCTCCCTGCAGTCATAGCAGTTCTCCATTTTGTTAGCCCAGTGTCCATCTTAGGTGGCTACATTGGGTAACATCTTGTCTTAAGTTGGGCCACCAACAGAGTTGTCTAAGGTGTTTTTGTGGTAGGGTCGATCCCTTGGTGTCCATGACCGTCATGGAACAAGGCAATCATTTGATTCCTGTCCTTTTCAGGAACCACATACAATTTGTCTTTTATAATCACACCCACATGTGTGGTCAAAGTGTGTTTGAATTTATCGTACTGGGACACAAAGTTTCCTTTTAAAACCCCCCGGAGATTTTTATCCTGCTCCTGTGCCTGTACTAAATCTTCTATTTCTGTCTGTGAGACCTGAACTGAACTCACAGGGGCGCTAGCTGGTGCGCTAGCTGGGGGTGTCCAAATATGACCTCGCCTGGAACCTGGTTCAGCCAGTGCGTCGGCTTTTACATTTCCAGGGGGGGATGATCGATGGTGGCGTCTAACTTTGATAATGCCATACGTCCTATCCTTTGCCATCTCTAGGATATGGCGGAGTAATGGGGCTGATGGAAAGGGCTTCCCGTCCGCGGAGACAAAACCTCTTGTCCTCCACAGGGGTAGAAAGTCTGTGAGGCTGTTACAGACATATAAACTGTCCGAATATATGTCTGCTGGGCTGGGGAACAAATCTGGGTGGTCCACTATATATGCAATGGCCACGAGCTCTGCTGCCTGCCCGCCTAAGTGACCTGGGAGTTTTAGAGATATCTCCTCTAAAGCACGTCCCTGTGCATCCTCAACATAAATCCCGCATCGAGTGATGCGTTCGCCATCTAAAACTGTGGATGAACCGTCCACATATATCTTTAAGGGGGCACACATGTCTGTGTGCTGGGGGCTCTGGCTTGAATTCCCTATCTTCCTGGGGGCGTTTTGGCAATGAATGGTCCTGTGTTGTGTAGGGGTGCTACTATCTCGCAATCATGGGGTTGTCCTGGATACTGTAGGTTGTCTGCTAAAAATGTGTGTGTCCTGGTTCGTTTAACTGTAATGTTCCGTCCTTGTAACAGAAGTGTCCACCAAGCTGCTCTTATCTGGCTCACTGAACCGTCCTTCAGTCGTCCGTCTAAAAGTAACTGTGTGGGGGTGTGTTCGGTCAAAATGGTGATGGGATTGAGTCCGGTAATGTACGAAAAGTACTGAACTGCCCAAAATACTGCTAGTAGGTGCCTCTCGCAGGCTGAAAATCTTTGCTCTACGGGGTCTAAAAGTCTGGAGGCATAAGCCACTGGTCGTAGCTGCTCGTGCCGTTCCTGAAGGAGCACGGCCGAGAGGGTCAGATTGGTGCTAGCTACCTCTATTGCATAGGGGGAGAGTTGGTCTGGGACTTGTAGCGCGGGTGCTGCGCTAAGGGCTTTCTTTAACTCTTCCACAGCCTCTGTACACTGCGGAAGCCATTCCCAAGGGGCTCCTTTCTTAAGGAGGTCTGAAAGTGGGGCTGCTTTGGTCGCGATATGGTTCCGACAATACCCAACCAGTCCTAAAAATGACCGGAGGGCTGAAACATTCTGGGGAAGGGGCAATTTGACGATCGATTCAATTCTTTTGAACTCGATCTCGCGTTTGCCGTGCGTGATGACTGTACCCAAATACATCACTTGATTCTCCAATATTTGGGCCTTTCTGGGGTTAACTTTACATCCAATACTTTGCAATAGTTCCAGGAGTTCGGACAGAAGCGTGCTGTGCTCTGCCTTGGTGTCTGTCTGCAGTAATAGATCGTCCACATACTGGACCAGACATTCGGGTCGGGAAAATTTTGCTAATCCATGTGCCAGCTGTCGGTAGAAAATGGAGGGGGAATTATGTAATCCTTGTGGGAGGCATGTCCACGTATACTGCTGTCCTTTAAATGTGAAGGCAAATTTGTACTGGCACGCCTTTGCCAATGGGATTGACCAAAAGCCGTTGCTAATGTCCAATACCGTGAAATATTTGGAGTGGAGTCCCTGTTTGAGCATGGTCTCGGGACTTGTTGCTACCGTGGGGGCTACTGCTGGGGTAACTTTGTTGAGTTCCCGATAATCAATGGTCAGACGCCATGATCCGTCGAGCTTCCTCACTGGCCACATAGGGGCATTATTAGTTGAGGCTACTGTCCTAAGTACACGCTGCTCTAATAAGCTCTCTATAACCTTTCCAATTGGTGCACTCTTACTGCCTGTATATCTGCTGCAGCCTGAGCTTCTTTACCTTTACCTTGCCTTGGACAGATTGCTCCCAAGCGCGGGACAATCTTTTCAATACCCATTTTTCGTTATGGGCCTCTTCTGAGAGGTCATAACTGCTGCAGACATTCTGTCCTGCATCTGTGGCGTGGGAGATGATGGTGCGGTCCATTTAACCATATTATCGCGGGTTAAATGTGTGCGGTCGAAATCACCAAAAACGGCAATGAAATTAATCCACAGCCTTCCATCGAATGCTGTGGGGTGCTCTGTCCTCTTCTGCCTACACTTATTTAGGTCTTCGACTGGGTCTCCTCTGTTGTACCGTATCGCGTCTAAAATAGCTGCATGCATCTCTTCGAGGGTGCCTCCTCCAACGTTCTGTGGGCCGGGGAGGGCTGCTACAACCGATGAGTCTAAACTCAAAACCGTGAGCTTAACCTGCTCTCGCTCATCCAGGCCGTACATGGTCGCCTGTTGTTTCACTCTTGCGAAAAATTGGTGGGGGTCTGCAGTGGGGGTCTGCAGTGGGGAGGAATGGGGTGATTTTCTCACACGCGTCCCTTAGTTGTGTTACGGTTAAGGGGGTGGTGTAGGTGACCTCGGGTGCGCCTTCTGCGGTTGCCTTTCTTTGGGTGGTGACTGGGTTCATTGGTGCGGGTGCTATCTGATCTGTGGGGGTTTGGGCACTTTCCTTTTCTGTTGCGCTGCTGGCGCACATGTTCCCTGAACATAGCGCTGCGCTGTCTCGCTCAATTCTTGCCAATCTGGGGCATTTTCCTCATCTAACTGGGTTCCAAATGTCTCTTGGAACCCATCCTGCACAGAAAGCAGAGATTGCAGCTGCGCAATCTGCTTCCTAAATTTAGCATGATCCACTGTGCTTTGCCTTTGCTCAGTGGTGGCAGCATGGAGTGCTCTTAAAGCTGCCTTTAGGTCAGAGCATTGCCTTTGCAGTGCCTCCACCTGCTTCTCTGAATCTTCTTTTATCAGAACTGCGCGCTGCACATCCTGATAGGCTTTCTCATACTGGGCTTGGGAACTGCTCAGATGGGCTAGACAAGACTGATGTGCCTTCTTGGCATCATCCACCCCTCTATCCTTCTCTGCCAGTCGTTGCCTTAAACCTAGATTCTCCTTTTCGATGTCCCTGACATCCACTTTGCTCATTCTATTCCTCTCTTCTAATTATTTGTGGAGTGTCCGAACGACCTGCTCTGTGCCTTGCAATTGTGCCAAGCAGGACACAATTGCCATCGGCTTGCGTGATTTTCCTAAACTCTTTTTATGAATTTGAGATAGGTTCTCCCACCAAGTATGTCCTATACTCCTGGGACCTGTCTCCTCATTCACACAAAATCCACTCCAAAGGGGCCATCCTTTCCCTTTGAGGTACTTCCTGAGTTCCAGCTCCCACACGGGACACTGACCTACTCTGCTACTGTTGGTCGCTGCGACCACAAAATGCTCTGGGTTCATGAGGCATTCCATTGCCTGCATGGCCATTTTCTCTTATGCTCTCTTTTAATTTGGAACGAGGGATGATAAGGCAATGCTTAAAATACGGGTACGGCTTTCGCTATGTTCCGATTTATAAAACTCCCGACAGTTTGTCGCAACAAAAATCTCTTGGTTTAACCTTACAACCCTGTTAGTTACGCATGCAAAAACACACTTCCGAATTATGACTATTGATTTGAACTCCTTGAACACTTGTGGTTTTTCCTTTTCCCAATTGGATTTCAAATTAAAATTTCTGGGTTCTCTCGGAGTGGGGGGGGGGGGGGGGGGGGGGGGGGGGCACTTCTAATCGAGTCCTGTCGGATGTCGCCACAAAATGTTGCTTGTTCTGGGTGAGTGTGCTTAACACTCAATGTGGCTCTGTTTCGTTACTTAGCTCTGGAGTCGCCAGGTATCGTTAAGATACTGCCACAAGTTTCAAGGTCAAGTTCAAAGCAATAAACCATACACCAATTAGTAAGTTCAAACAAATGAGTTTATTATAATACAATTATAATACTACCCATGCACACGCTAAGATGACTGAACTATTCCTACCACTAAATAACCCAATACTTATCTTAAAGGGAACTGTCGGATCAGGGGACAAGGCCTCTTGCTCTGCACTGGTCCGCAGACTTCAGGTTGGTACGGGTTAAAAAGGGGTCAGGAGTGTCTATCTCTGGTAGCGATCGTTGTGAGACACTTACTTGCTGGTGGCTGCTGTCCCAAACCTCTCCTCTCTCTCGGTCAAGGTCTTCTTCGGTAAAAGGCTGGTCGAGAGGGCTGGTCAAGAGAGGAGGGCTGGTCAAGAAGAACGAACTAAGTTTGGGACCTGTCTTTTATAGGTCCTAGGGCTTCACGCCCTTTTGGGCGGAACCCTCTACCTGCTGGGAATCGATTGGGTCTCTTCCCAATCGATTTGTTTGAATCCCCCCAATACTGAGGCTGTCCTTTGGTTACTGGGCGGGCCTTCAGGTGCTTTGTTTTCGAACCCTGCTGTTGCCGGGGTGTCTGGTTTCCCATACACTGTTGCAATCACTTCCCTATTTGTGTCCATTGTCCCTGGGATCATTCCATTACTATGTTAACTATCCCGGAGATTGCCTCATTAGTATGCGGAATGTTCGTTTTGGTGCTGTCTGCTCTCTTAGCAGACAGAATACACATTGCCTTGGTGCAGCCTGCTTGTGCTGCAAACTTTGTCCATTTTAACCTGAAAGCTTTGCGTTCCTCCATTTTGTATTGAGTGAATGGCCAACTTCGGTGGCTACAGTGGGGGGGGGGGGGGGGGGGGGGGGGGGGTGAATTATAGGGCAGCCCGATTCCTTCACAGCAGCAATCACCATCAGGTTGCTAAGCATAAATAGCATGTGGGGTCGGTCCAAAGGCACCTCTGGAGAAGAGTGAAGAAGAGGATGAGTTGTGACCTGGGTCACTGAATATATTTTGCGTCCCACAACCAAACAGTGGGGTGTGGGGCAACGGTTCTGGTCTGAGACCTGACCAAGTGTTTGGTACGATAAGTAGCGATTCCAGATAGTGGGGATCGGAGGGAAGGAGTGGTTAGGAGTGAGGGGGCGGCGTATGGTCCACGGCGGGCAAAGAATGTGTGGGGTCCCCGGGTAGGGCGGCGGAAATGCCGTTACTCCACTACCCGAATGTGTTGAAGAACAGGACGAGTGTGTATTCCTAGGAAGGGGCTACTTCCTAGGCTGGATAGACCGGTGGGTTAGAACCGCCAAGAACACAATGGCAAAATGCTGGGTGCGCAAGGACTGATGACAGGACCAGGGTGTATCCCGAGGAAGGGGCTACGTCCAAGATCTGAATAGACCAGTGGGCTAGAACCGCCAGGAACGGGTTGGTGATATGTTGGGTGTCAAAGGACAGATGACAGGACGAGGGTGTGTGGTTGGTGAGGGACCACCCCCTAGTCTGGAAAGTGAGGTGATCTCCACATAAAGCGGCGGTGTAGATTGGAGTCCAATTGGGGGTGGGCGGGAGAGAATATGGTCAGGGAGTGAATATAACATGAAAGAGAAAATGCGGGATAATCTCAGCAAGTCTGGCAGCATCTGTAGGGAGGGAAAAGAGCTAACGTTTCGAGTCCGATGACTCTTTGTCAAAGCTACAGACAGAGAAAGTGGGAAATATTTATACTGTGGAGTAGGAATGAAAGATGAGTCACAGCCACAGAAACCCAGGGAAATTGGGTGCTAATGGCCACAGAAACCAAGGGGAAAGAGTGTTAATGGCAGTCCCAGAGAGGACAAAAGATGTGAAAGGTCAAACAGCAGAGAAACTAACATCAGAGGATGAACTGTAGATGTGGGGGGAGGGGAAGAGGGAAGCAAAGAGGAGAAAGGTGAAAATAACAATTGCTCTGAGTAGTGGGGGATGGTCGTGGTGTTGTGAGGGCAGGCACACAATGGGTTGTTGGTCTGTTATCCTGGAGGGGAAAGACGGCTCAGCGTGACTGCTGATGATGAAGGTGCTCTCAGATCAGTGAGAGGCGAGGGACAGATCGAATTGCAAATAGCTTGCAGGGAGGAGAAGAAGGGATGGGGAGACGAGGGTGAAACAATGCACAGACAGAGAAGAACGTGTGCATGGAGCACAGGTGATGGGGCAGATTCCATCAGAAAACGTCTGCCATGCTTATTCGGAGCCATCCAATTGTCATCATCTGGACACCTCAGAATGTTTGTGCTCCACACACATCAGGACACTGCGCTCCGCAGTTATTCCTGTAATACCCCCATGGGAGGTTCATCCATGGAATCATCTACCTTCCCTGGTCGCCAGACCCGCGTCTGCCGGCTGCTTGCGTTTCATTGGGTTCAGGGTTACCATGTCCTGGTCCTCGAACCGTTCAGTTACTCTGACCAACCATCCGGTGCGGTCCCATATCCAATATGGGGCTGGGGAGTGTGAGTGGTTGTGGGGAGGTTGCCTTGCAGGTGGGAACTGCTTCGTGAAGGTGTCAATGATAACCAGTACATCCTTAAATCCATTCCTGCATGGTGGGAGTGGGCCGATATAATCCACATGGGGAATTCGTCCAGGGACCCTCTGCAGGATAGGTGTGTCCTATATGTCCCCTTCTGGCATCACCGTCAGGAATATTCTGGTCGCAGATGAGGCAGTCCTCAATGTAATGAGTGACATCCTCCTTTAGTTCCGGGCACCAACATACTGGTGGTCTGTAGTGGTCTCCATGCCCTGGTGTCCGTGTGTGGAACCCGTACCCCAGTGAGAGTCAGTGTGTGTGGAACCCGTACCCCAGTGAGAGTCAGTGTGTGTGGAACCTGTACCCCAGTGAGAGTCAGTGTGTGTGGAACCCGTACCCCAGTGAGAGTCAGTGTGTGTGGAACCCGTACCCCAGTGAGAGTCAGTGTGTGTGGAACCCGTACCCCAGTGAGAGTCAGTGTGTGTGGAACCCGTACCCCAGTGAGAGTCAGTGTGTGTGGATCCCGTACCCCAGTGAGAGTCAGTGTGTGTGGGAACCTGTACCCCAGTGAGAGTCAGTGTGTGTGGAACAAATACCCCAGTGAGAGTCAGTGTGTGTGGAACCCGTACCCCAGTGAGAGTCAGTGTGTGTGGAACCCGTACCCCAGTGAGAGTCAGTGTGTGTGGAACCCGTACCCCAGTGAGAGTCAGTGTGTGTGGATCCCGTACCCCAGTGAGAGTCAGTGTGTGTGGAACCTGTACCCAAGTGAGAGTCAGTGTGTCTGGAACCTGTACCCCAGTGAGAGTCAGTGTGTGTGGAACCTGTACCCCACTGAGAGTCAGTGTGAGTGGAACGTGTACACCAGTGAGAGTCAGTGTGTGTGGGAACCTGTACCCCAGTGAGAGTCAGTGTGTGTGGAACAAATACCCCAGTGAGAGTCAGTGTGTGTGGAACCCGTACCCCAGTGAGAGTCAGTGTGTGTGGAACCCGTACCCCAGTGAGAGTCAGTGTGTATGGAACCCGTACCCCAGTGAGAGTCAGTGTGTGTGGATCCCGTACCCCAGTGAGAGTCAGTGTGTGTGGAACCTGTACCCAAGTGAGAGTCAGTGTGTCTGGAACCTGTACCCCAGTGAGAGTCAGTGTGTGTGGAACCTGTACCCCACTGAGAGTCAGTGTGAGTGGAACGTGTACACCAGTGAGAGTCAGTGTGTGTGGGAACCTGTACCCCAGTGAGAGTCAGTGTGTGTGGAACCCATACCCCAGTGAGAGTCAGTGTGTGTGGAACAAATACCCCAGTGAGAGTCAGTGTGTGTGGAACTCATACCCCAGTGGGAGTCAGTGTGCGTGGAACCCGTACCCCAGTGAGAGTCAGTGTGTGTGGAACCCGTACCCCAGTGAGAGTCAGTGTGTGTGGAACCCATACCCCAGGAAGAGTCAGTGTGTGTGGAATTATACCCCAGTGAGATTCAGTGTGGAACCTGTGCCCCAGTGAACTTTACCTTCTTGGGCAGAGTGCCTTCCCTATTTCTCAGTGTTGAATGTTTTGTGTTGCAGTGCGGGGGAGGGGCGTGCGGGTTGTAATTACTGATTGTGATTCACTTCAGCAGGAAGTGAGGGCAGCGTTTCGGTCTGGGAGCCACACCTGGTAGAATCCCTGTCTGGCAGAGACACTTCCCTGAGCCTCGCATCGACTGAGGGATATTCCAGCTCGCACAAGGAGAGTTCTGCAACTGAGCTTCCAACGCACAGGCGGTTTCCAAAGTTCAACTCCAGGTGCACAGGGCGCCAAACGAGAGTGTGAGGTGAGAGACGGTTTTCCTAACTTTACAACCTGCGCGCTTGATCAGCGAATTCTTCCTCTGTCCTTGGGCCCGCCTCAGCCTCCCAAAGATGTCCAGGAAATGGGGATTCTGAGTTGCGAAACCTTCTTCACTGCCCAGGTAAAGGGGCAATCAGTCTGTTATCTTGCTTCTCAAAGGGAGCCTGTTCCTCTATTCGGGCTGGGATAACAGGGACCCCCAGTGAGGGAACCCTGACTGAATCCGAGCAGGAGGGCAGAGACCCAATATCTCTCTCTACCGACATTAACTCACAGCAGTCTTTCTCACCCTGAAGAATTGCACTGCCAGAGGGTCAGTACTGAGTGAGTCCTGCACTTTCAGAGGGTCAGTACTGAGGGAGTACTGCACTGCCAGAGGGTCAGTACTGAGGGAGTGCTGCACTTTCAGAGGGTCAGTACTGAGGGAGCGCTGCACTGTCAGGGTCAGTACTGAGGGAGTGCTGCACTGTCAGTGGGTCAGTACTGAGGGAGTGCTGCACTGTCAGAGGGTCAGTACTGGGGGACACTGCACTGTCAGAGGGTCAGTACTGAGGGAGTGCTGCACTGTCAGAGGGTCAGTACTGAGGGAGTGCTGCACTGTCAGAGGGTCAGTACTGAGCGAGTGCTGCACTGTCAGAGGTTCAGTACTGAATGAGTCCTGCACTTTCAGAGGGTCAGTACTGAGGGAGTGCTGCACTGTCAGAGGGTCAGTACTGAGGGAGTGCTGCACTGTCAGAGGGTCAGTACTGAGGGAGTGCTGCACTGTCAGAGGGTCAGTACTGGGGGACGCTGCACCGTCAGAGGGTCAGTACTGAGGGAGTGCTGCATTGTCAGAGGGTCAGTACTGAGGGAGTGCTGCACTGTCAGAGGGTCAGTACTGAGGGAGTGCTGCACTGTCAGAGGGTCAGAGTTCAAGTCAATGAACGGCTGCCACCTCCGATCGAACCCCTGGAATGAACCCGTCAAGGCAAATTTAATTTTCTCAATGCTGAAAAACCGCCCATTCGATAACCCAAACAGCTGACTTCGGGGGGGTGGGGGCTCCGAGTAAAATCAGTCTCCAGGGCACCAGGGAAGCAAAGGCCAAAACGTCGGCCTCTCTTTCTCCCCCCCCCCCGCGCCCCCCAAACTTTTCTTCCCATTTTCTCTTCACCTCACCTAGGGGCTGGTTTAGCACACCGGGCTAAATCGCTGGCTTTGACAGCAGACCAAGGACAGCCAGCAGCCCAGTTCAATTCCCATACCAGCCTCCCCAAACAGGCGCCAGAATGTGGCAACTAGGGGCTTTTCACAGTAACTTCATTGAAGCCGACTCGTGACAATAAGCAATTTTCATTTTTTCACCTATTGGGGCACCCTCCCACTCCATCAGCCCCTTAAAGATCTCCGAGACCTTCCTCTCCCAACTCCTGTTCTCAACACCACCTTATCCTGTAACCCTTTGTGCAGGAGGCGTGGAAAGCTGGAGACCTGCCTCCGCACAAAATCCCTCACTTGCAGATGCCGGAACCCGTTCCTGCCTGGCAACTCAAACTCCTCCTCCAGCTCCGCCAAACTCTGCAAACCCTCATCAAGAAAGAGATCCCCAAAATCTCTCAACCCCTGCCCGCTGCCATCTCCGAAAATCCCCCGTCCAGCCCCCCCCCTCCAGAGCGAACCGATGGTTATTGCACATTGGTGCCCACACCGACGCCCCCTCCAAACCCCTGTGCTGCTGCCCCTGTCCCCACACCCTCAGGGCTGCCACTATTACCAGGCTTGTGGAGTACTGAGCCGGCGAGAATGGCAGAGTTGGCATTAACAATGCCCTCAAACTGCTGCCCTTACAGGATGCCTCCTCCACCCGCTCCCACACGGATCCCTCCCACATTACCCACTTCCTGACCATCGATATATTCGCCACCCAGTAATAGTTAATAAAGTTCGGAAGAGCCAATCCCCCCTCCCCACGCCCCCGTTCCAGTGGCACCTTCCTCACCCTCAGGACTTTACCGGCCCAAATAAATCCCAAAATTTCCACATTCATCTTCCTAAAAAACACCTTGGAGATAAAAATTGGGAGACACTGAAAAACAAACAGCAACCTTGGGAGGATTGTCATTTTCATAGTCTGTACCCTACCCGCCAGAGACAGTGGGAGCCACCTCTGGAAGCCTTCATGTGCTCTACTAGCCTACCCAGATTCCATTTGTCTAGCTGACCCCATTCCCGTACCACCTAAAGCTCCCTCCCACCCCCTTGAATGGCATTTTCCCCAATCTCCTCCCGTGCCCCCTTGCCTGGATCGCAAAAACCTCACTTTTGCCCATATTCAGTTCATACCCTGAGAACCGGCCAAATTCCTCTCGTATCTCCATAATCCCACCATTCCCCCTCCCCCCAACCGGTCTGAAAAACCACACAATACATACCCAACTCTCCCCCCCCCCCAAATGTTCAATGCTCTCAGCGCCATTGCCAAAGGCTCTATGGCCAGGGCAAACAGTAGTGGGGAGAGTGGACACCCCTGTCTCGTCCCCCGACACAGACTAAAGTATTCTGATCGAACCCGGTTTGTCCTTGCATTCGCCACTGGTGCTTGATGTAGCAACCGGACCCAATCCACAAATCCCTGCCCAAACCCAAACCTTCCCAGGACATCCCACAAATACTTCCACTCTACCCGATCAAAGGCCCTTTCTGCATCCATGGCCACCACCACCTCGATCTTGCGCCCCTCCGCAGGCATCATTATTACAATTAGGAGCCACCTAATGTTGGACATCAGGTGCCGTCCCTTAACATATCGCGTCTGGTCCTCCCCTATTAGCCCAGAACACAATCCTCTATGCGCATGGCCAAGATCTTTGCCAGCTATTTTGCATCCACATTTAGCAGGGAGATTGGCCTATACGACCACAGCTCTCTGGATCCTTATCCCGCCTTAAAATAAGGGAAATCGATGCCTGCGGTAATGTTGGGGAGAGCAATCCCACCTCCTTCGACTCATTAAAATCCTTTACCAGGAGTGGCCCCAACAGCCCGGAAAACTTTTTATAGAACTCAACCGGGTATCTGTCTGGCTTTACCTGCTCCCAGCTCCCAGCCCGTCTATAATCTCCCGAAGCCCAATTGGGGCTCCCAAATCCTCCACCAATTCCTCATCTATTCTCGGGAACTCCAGCCCCCCCAGAAACAGCTTCATCCCCTCCTCCCCGGCTGGGGGTTCCGATTTATACAATTTACTGTAAAACTCTGGAAACACATCATTCACCTCCCCGCCAGATGCAGAACCACCTTCCCCCCTGTACCCCTCACTTTCCCAATCTCTCTCGCCACCTCCTGTTTCCTCGGCTGATGCGCCAGCATCCTGCTGGCTTTTTCCCCGTATTCGTACATTGCCCTCTTTACCCTCCTCAGCTGTCCCTCCGCCTTACCTGTGAACAGGAGCCCAAATGCCAGCTGCAGTCTCTGATGCTCCTTCAAAAGCCCGTCATCCGGAGACTCTGCGTACCTTCTGTCCACCTGTAAAATTTCGCCTACCAGTCTGTCCAACTCCGCCCATTCAGCCTTCTCCTTATGGGCCCGAATTGAGATGAGTTCCTCCTAATAACCGCCTTCAGTGCCTCCTAAACCACTCCGGCTGAAACCTCGCCCATGTCATTGATCTTTATATATCCCCGAATGACTTCCCTCACCCGCTCACATGCCTCCTCCTCTGCTAACAGCCCCACATCCAACCTCCATTGCGGGTGCTGGGTCTTTCCTTTGTTAACTTGCAAGTCTACCCAGTGCGGGGCGTGGTCTGACACCTCTATTGCTGAATATTTAGCATCTACCACCTCAGCCAGCAGAGTCTTGTCCATCACAAAGAAGTCTATCCGGGAGTACACCTTCTGCACATGGGAGTAGAATGAAAACTCCTTGCTCCTCAGCCTCCCAAACCTCCACGGATCAAACCCCCCTATGCGCTCCATAAATCCCCAAAGCTCCTTTGCCATAGCTGATACCTTCCCAGACCTGGAACTCGACTGGTCCTGCCTTTGATCCAGGACCGTATTGAAATCTCCCCCATAATCAGTCGATGTGAATCTAGGTCTGGGATTTTCCCAAGTACCCATCTAACAAACTCTTTTTTTTTTTTTTTTTTTTTTAATTTAGATTAGCCAATTATTTTTTCCAATTAAGGGGCAATTTAGCGTGGCCAATCCACCTACTCTGCACATTTTTGGGTTGTGGGGGCGAAACCCACGCAGACACGGGGAGAACGTGCAAACTCCACACGGACAGTGACCCAGAGCCGGGATCGAACCTGGGACCTCAGCGCCGTGAGGCGGTTGTGCTAACCACTAGGCCACCGTGCTGCCCCCCATCTAACAAACTCAACGTCATCCCAGTTCGGGGCATATATATTTCCCAATACCACGGCCATCCCCTCCAATCTCCCGCTAACCATAACATATCTACTCCCTGGGTCCTCTTCTATATTCCCCACCTCGAATGCCACCCGCTTATTAACCAAGATTGCCAGCACCCTTGCTTTAACATCTAGCCCTGAATGGAACACCTGTCCAACCCATTCCTTCCTTAACCTAATCTGGTCCCCCACCTTCAGATGTGTCTCCTGCAACATGGTCACGTCAGCCTTTAGTTGCCTCAAGTGCGTGAACACACGGGCCCTTTTGACTGGCCCATTCAGTCCCCGAACGTTCCACGTGACCAGCCTGGTCGGGGGACACCCCGCCACCATCCCCTGCCGATCAACCATAACCTCTCCAAGGCCAGTCTGCGGCCCATATCCCGCACCTCCCCAGGCCCGCCCTCGGGCAACTACCGTCATCAACCCTCCTACTCCCCAGCTTTGAAAATCCCCTCTCTGTCAGCAGTATAATCCCCCAACGCACCCACACTCCCACTCCCCCTCCCATCCACCCCTCACATCGATCTTCAGCTCACCCCCCACTTTGCTCCCATGAACTCACCCACCAGCGAGGCTGGCAGCCCCCACCCATGGCGCCTAGCATCCCACCCCCCACTGATTCCCCCCCCCCCCCCGCTTTTAACAGTCAAAACAAAGTCAAGAAGTAAAAACAAACAAACAATCCCTCCCAAAGCCCGAACACAGAGACCCACCCCTCATCCCTTAACAAAGTACTGTAAACCGACCTAACCCCAACCAGAACCGGAAAAAGGAAAAAAACGAAAGAATTCCAAACAACATAAACCCAAAGTTTTTCACAAGATAGTTCAGTTTTCATCAATCCAAGTTCAAGATCCTCCTCCCCCTGCCAGTCCATTCTCCTTCATGAAGTCCACTGCCTCCTCCGCCGAGCCAAAGTACAGCTCTCGGCCCCCATAGGTCACCCACAGGCGAGCCGGGTACTTAGTGCGAACTTTACGCTCTTCTTGTACAGGGCTGAATTGACCTTATTAAAGCTGAGGTCTGCCTCCAGGTCCTGTTACACCCGAATCTCAACATCTTCCCAAGTGCATCGCCTCGTCTGCCTGGCCCACCTCATGATGCGTTCCTTTTCCAGGAACTGATGCAATCGTACCACCATAGCCCTTGGCGGCTCACCCTTCCTGGGGTTTGCGTGTCAGTGCACTGTGGGCCCGATCCACCTCCAGCGGCCGGTCAAACGAACCTTCCCCAAGCAACTTCTCCAGCATCTTCCCAACATAAGCACCCGCATCCGATCCTTCGATTTCCTCTGGCAGACCCACGATCCAGATGTTCTGTCTCCGAGAATGGTTCTCCAGGTCCTCCACTTTCTCCAGCAGTCTCTTCTGCTGATGACGCATCAGCCCAACCTCTGCTGCTATCAAGGTGGACTGTTCCTCCTGCTCCCCCTCCTGCTCTTCCAACCTCTGGATCGCCTGTCCCTGTGCCGCCAGTCTCGTCTCTACGTGGTCCACCACCGCCTTGATTGAATCCACAGCCGGGCCAGGTCCTCCTCACTTTCTTTGTGTTGTTGGGTGAACTTCTTATTTTAAGAAGCTCACCAACTGGTCCATTGACCACTGAGCCGGCAGGGCCACACCCTGCCCGTCCGCCATCTCCGCGTGTGTTGTCCGCTCCTCACTCCCATCAACCAACTGGTTTGTTCTTTTAGTAGTTCTGGACTGCGGCTCCATACACTAGGTGTCACTCTCTGGGTGCCCCTCTGGGTGTCTCTGTCGCTTTCTCTCTCCGTTGCTCTCTCTCTCCGTCGCTCTCTCTCTCTGTCGCTCTCTCTCTCCGTCGCTCTCTCTCTCCGTCGCTCTCTCTCTCCGTCGCTCTCTCTCTCCGTCGCTCTCTCTCTCTCTCTCTGTCGCTCTCTCTCCGTCGCTCTCTCTCTCTGTCGCTCTCTCTCTCTGTCACTCTCTCTGTCACCCTCTCTCTCTGTCGCTCTGTCTCTGTCGCTCTGTCTCTGTCGCTCTCTCTGCGCTCTCTGTCGCTCTCTCTCTGTCGCTCTCTCTCTGTCGCTCTCTCTCTGTCGCTCTCTCTCTGTCGCTCTCTCTCGTCGCTCTCTCTGTCGCTCTCTCTCTGTCGCTCTCTCTCTGTCGCTCTCTCTCTGGTCGCTCTCTCTTGTCGCTCTTCTCGTCGCTCTCTCTCTGTCGCTCTCTCTCTGTCGCTCTCTCTCTGTCGCTCTCTCTCTGTCGCTCTCTCTCTGTCGCTCTCTCTCTGTCGCTCTCTCTCTGTCGCTCTCTCTCTCTGTCGCTCTCTCTCTCTCTGTCGCTCTCTCTCTGTCGCTCTCTCTCTCTGTCGCTCTCTCTCTCTGTCGCTCTCTCTCTCTGTCGCTCTCTCTCTCTGTCGCTCTCTCTCTCTGTCGCTCTCTCTCTCTGTCGCTCTCTCTCTGTCGCTCTCTCTCTCTGTCGCTCTCTCTCTCTGTCGCTCTCTCTCTCTGTCGCTCTCTCTCTCTGTCGCTCTCTCTCTCTGTCGCTCTCTCTCTCTGTCGCTCTCTCTCTCTGTCGCTCTCTCTCTCTGTCGCTCTCTCTCTCTGTCGCTCTCTCTCTCTGTCGCTCTCTCTCTCTGTCGCTCTCTCTCTCTGTCGCTCTCTCTCTCTGTCGCTCTCTCTCTCTGTCGCTCTCTCTCTCTGTCGCTCTCTCTCTCTGTCGCTCCTCTCTCTCTGCGCTCTCTATCTCTGTCGCTCTCTCTCTCTGTCGCTCTCTCTCTGTCGCTCTCTCTCTCCGTCGCTCTCTCTCTCCGTCGCTCTCTCTCTCCGTCGCTCTCTTCTCTGTCGCTCTCTCTCTGTCGCTCTCTCTCTCTGCGTCTCTCTCTCGTCGCTCTCTCTCTCTGTCGCTCTTCTCTCTGTCGCTCTCTCTCTGTCGCTCTCTCTCTCTGTCGCTCTCTCTCTCTGTCGCTCTCTCTCTCTGTCGCTCTCTCTCTCTGTCGCTCTCTCTCTCTGTCGCTCCCTCTCTCTGTCGCTCTCTCTCTCTGTCGCTCCCTCTCTCTGTCGCTCCCTCTCTCGGTCTGTCGCTCTCTCTGTCTGTCTGTCGCTCTCTCTGTCTGTCTGTCGCTCTCTCTGTCTGTCTGTCGCTCTCTCTGTCTGTCTGTCGCTCTCTCTGTCTGTCTGTCGCTCTCTCTGTCTGTCGCTCTCTCTGTCTGTCTGTCGCTCTCTCTGTCTGTCTGTCGCTCTCTCTGTCTGTCTGTCGCTCTCTCTGTCTGTCTGTCGCTCTCTCTGTCTGTCTGTCGCTCTCTCTGTCTGTCTGTCGCTCTCTCTGTCTGTCTGTCGCTCT
>NC_052157.1:53450837-53452365 GCF_902713615.1 Scyliorhinus canicula
AATTGTGTCTATTGTCTCTGGAATCATTCCATTAACATGCTAATTATCCCGGTGATTGCCTCATTAGTATGTGGGATGTTCGTTTCGGTGCTGTCTGCTTTCTTAGCAGACAGAATCCACACCTGCTAGGGGCAGCCTGCTGGGGCTGCAAACATTGTCCATTTTATCCTGTATGCTTTGCGTTCCTACATTTTGTATTCGGGGAATGGCCAACTTCGGTGGCTACAGAACCACCTCTGGTGGCGGCGGGATCGGCGGCGCGAGCAGGCCCCCGGGGTCCTGGGGGGTGATCGGACTCCGGGGGGTGCCGCCCGGCGCCAGGGCCCACCGATCGGCGGGCGGGCCAGTGCTGTGGGGGCACTCTTTTTCTTCCGCCGCCAGCATGGTCTCCACCATGGCGGAGGCGGAAGAGAATCCCCCAGCGCGCATGCGCCGGTGGTGACATCAGCGGGAGCTGATGCACCAGCGCATGCGTGAACCGGCGATGGCCTTTCGGCCGGCGGCGGGTGTCAAAGGCCGCTGGAGCCGGTTTGGGTGCCAGTGGTGTGGTGCCAACCGCTCCGGCATGGGCCTAGCCCCTCAATGTGAGGGTTTGGCCCCTAAAAGGTGCCGAGAATTCCGCACCTTTGGGGAGGCCCGATGCCGAAGTGGTTGGCGCCACTCCGCTACGCCGGGACCCCCCGCCCCACCGGGGAGGGGAGAATCCCGCCCCAGATGAGTGATGTAATATGCAGTAAATACAATTGGGTAACAACAAGCTAACTTACTACCACTTACTACCACTTTAACTGCACACCCTCTACCTACACACACAAGACAGACAATCACAGAGGGGGAAAGGGGTGAAGATAATAAGGATGAATGTAAAAAGATAAGGAGCGGGATTCTGCCGTCTGCCGTGATTTCTCCGTCGGGAGCCATTCTGAAAATGAAATGAAATGAAAATGAAAATCGCTTATTGTCACGAGTAGGCTTCAATGAAGTTACTGTGAAAAGCCCCTAGTCGCCACATTCCGGCGCCTGTCCGGGGAGGCTGATACGGGATTCTCTCCCCGATTCTGCGTTGCCCGAAATTGGGATTGGCGATCGGGGAGAGAATGGCTCCCGGCGGAGAAATCACGGCAGATGGCAGTTTGACACAGGGTCGTGATGCTCCACCACCCCCTCCAAATTGGCGTCATCGAGACGCACACTGCGCGCAGTCGCAACTGTGTTTGCATATCAGTATCGGACCCACCCGCGATGCTCCGTCTGCGAAGGGGCAAGTTCCCGACGGCACGGACCACGTGTGCTCTGAACAGTTGTGAGCCTGGCGTGGCGGCTGCGGTGAGAGACGGTTTAGCCATATTTAGCCGAAAGCCGTGCGGCTGGCCGGGGGGCTTCTGCCAGGGCTGAGGGAGTAGTGGGAGGTGGCTGGGAGGTGGGCTGTGGGGTTGGGGTGGACAGGGTTATGGTTCAGCACATCGGTGCCATATTTTCAGGCGCAATAGATATGTGTGTGGGGGGTGTAAGCTTATGCGCGGCTGCA
>NC_052157.1:53452865-53517281 GCF_902713615.1 Scyliorhinus canicula
CCCAACACCCCGATATATAAACACCCCGAACACCAACACCCCGATATTTAAACACCCCGAACACTAACACCCTGATATATAAACACCCAAACACCAACAGCCCGATATATAAACACCCTGAACACCAACACCCTGATATATAAACACCCTGAACACCAACACCCTGATATATAAATACCCCAAACACCAACAGCCCGAACATCAACAACCCGATATAGAAACACCTTGATCACCAATCCACAAGAATTAAAACCTTGCACATTTCTTTGGCAGGGCAGAGTCTGATTGATTTTTCGTTCAGTTTTATTGAGCCGTTTGATGGACCCCATCCTGGTTTCACTTCCATCTCTGGTCAACCAATTTCAGGTATGTTTGCTCCAAGCTCCTTTGTTCAAGCTGTAAATCTCCCTCTCCACTGTCCCTATCAAACACTCCCAGGACAGATACAGCACAGAGTTAGATACAGAGTAAAGCTCCCTCTACACTGTCCCCATCAAACTCTCCCAGGACAGGTACAGCACGGGGTTAGATACAGAGTAAAGCTCCCTCTACACTGTCCCCATCAAACTCTCCCAGGACAGGTATAGCACGGGGTTAGATACAGAGTAAAGCTCCCTCTACACTGCCTCAATCAAACACTCCCAGGACTAGTACAGCAGAGGATTGATACAGGGCAAATTGCCCTCTACACGTCCCATCAAACACTACCAGAACAGGCATAGCACGGGGTTAGATACAGAGTAAAGGTCCCACTGCACCGTCTCCATCAGACACTCCCAGGACAGGTATAGCACAGGATTAGATACATAGCAAATTGCCCTCTATGCTGTCCCCATCAAACTCTCCCATGACCGGCATAGTACGGGGTTAGATACTGAGTAAAGCTCCCTCTGCACTTTACCCATCAAACATTCTCAGAACAGGTACAGCATGGGCATAGATGCAGAGTTAAGCTCCGTCAACACTTTTCTCATCAAACACTCCCAGGACAGGCCCAGCACAGGGTTAGATACAGAGTAAAGCTCCCTCTGCACTGGCCCCATCCAGCACTCCCAGGACAGGTACAGCACGGGGTTAGACAGTGTAAAGCTCGCCCTCCCTGTCCCCATCAAATGCTCCCATGACAGGTACATCTCAGGATTAGACACAGACCAAAGTTCTCTCCATGTTGTCCTCATCATACACACCCAAGACAAGTACGTCATAGCGTCAGATACAGAGTAAAGCACACTCTACAGTATCCCTATTAAACACTCCCATGTATCATGTGAGTGTCCCTTTAAGAAATGGTTTTGTCTTATCACATAGCTTCAGTGATGTCATTGTGTGTGTGGAGCTGGGCTGTGGCTCTGAGTTTCACTTTTGCTTTGAGTTTGGACGGTTTTGAACTGCACAGGTTGAAAGAAGTGTCTCTATACCCCACATCTATATGGGGCAGCACGGTAGCATGGTGGTTAGCATAAATGCTTCACAGCTCCAGGGTCCCAGGTTCGATTCCCGGCTGGGTCACTGTCTGTGCGGAGTCTGCACGTCCTCCCCGTGTGTGCGTGGGTTTCCTCCGGGTGCTCCGGTTTCCTCCCACAGTCCAAAGATGTGCGGGTTAGGTGGATTGGCCATGCTAAATTGCCCTTAGTGTCCTAAAAAATATGGTTAATGGTGGGGGTTGTTGGGTTACTGATATAGGGTGGATACGTTGGCTTGAGTAGGGTGATCATTGCTCGGCACAACATCGAGGGCCGAAGGGCCTGTTCTGTGCTGTACTGTTCTATGTTCTATGTATACCTTCAATTTTAAAGCTGTTTCCAGACTGCTTGATAACTTCAAAGAGATGATGTGGAGATGCCGGTGTTGGACTGGGGTGAGAACAGTAAGAAGTCTTACAACAGCAGGTTAAAGTACAACAGGTTCGTTTCGAATCACTAGCTTTCGGAGCACTGCTCTTCCTTCACCTGAGGGAAGGGGCAGTGCTCCAAAAGCTAGTGATTCGAAACAAACTTGTTAAACTTTAACCTGGTGTTGTAAAACTTCTTACTGAACTTAAAAAAGATAATTGCGTTTTGGAAGGAATTCAAACCTGCTATTTGAAAAGGGCAACAGAGTATCAATAACAAGTCTTATACCAGTGAGAATGACGTGTGCTGGGCCATACCTTTGAAAATCTGTTTCTGGGTTTACTTGGATTTAGTTATTGAATTGGAACAGTTAAGGGGGAATTCATTAAGGGTTATACATAGACTACTCTAGCTGTGTGGGGTCTTTATGTTTGTAGTTGATAACAATTCTTACTGTGTGTGTTTATACAAATGTTCACTAAATTCGTAGAATATAGCTTGTTTTTTGATTAAAAGTGCCAATGAATTCTTTGGAATAACACCTGAAAGGCAGGCTCTTGTGCTCATCGTAACTAAAATCAATAAACAGTTATAGGTCAGGTGAACTCCATAATATACTTTGGAGTTTCCTAAACCCTGGCCCACAACACAGGGCAGGTACAACATGGGGTTAGATACAGAGTAAAGCTCCCTCTACACAGTTCCCATCAAACACCCTCACGACAGGTACAACACAGGGTTGGATAAATACTCGCTCAAAACTGTCCCCATTATACATTTCGAGGACAAGGGGTTATTGCATGAGGTGCAAAGTAAAGCTTCCTCAACTATGTCCCCATCAAACATCCCAGAATAGATACAAGACAGGGTTAGATACAGAATAATGTTCCGTCTACACTGTTCCCTTCAAAAACTTCCAGGACAGGTACAGCACAGGGTTAGATACAGATTAAAGCTCCCTCTACACTGTCCCCATCAAACACTCCCAGGACAGGTACAGCACGGGGTTAGATACAGAGTAAAGATCCCCCTATGCTGACCCCATTAAACTCTCTCAGGACAGGTACAGCACGGGGTTACATACAGAGTAAAGCTCCCTCCACACTGTCCCCATCAAACACTCCCAGGACAGGTACAGCACGGGGTTAGATACAGAGTAAAGATCCCCCTATGCTGACCCCATTAAACTCTCTCAGGACAGGTACAGCACTGAGCCAGATGCAGAGTAAATCTCCCTCGAAACTGTCCCGATCAAATAATCTCAGGACAGGTATATCACAGGGTTACATACAGAGTAAAGTTCCCTCTGAACTGTTCCCATTAAACACTCCCAGGATAGGTAGAGCACGAGGGTACATACAGAGTAAAGCTCCCTCTATACTATTCCTGTCAAACACTCCCAGGACAGGTACAGCATGAGGTTAGGAACAGATTAAAATTCCCTCTACACTGTCTCATTCAAACACTCACAGGACAGATACAGCACGGGGTTAGATGCAGAGTAAATCTCTCTCAACACTGTCACCATCAAACACTCCCCGGACAGGTACAGCACGGGGTTAGATACATAGTAAAACTCCCTCTACACTGTTCCCATCAAACACTCCCAGGACAGGTACAGCACGGGGTTAGATACAGAGTAAAACTCCCTCTACACTGTCACCATCAAACATTCCCAGGACAGGTACAGCATGAGGTTAGCTGCAGAGTAAAGCTCCCTTTACACAGTTCCCATCAAACACTCATAGGACAGATACAGCACGGGATTAGATACAGAGTAAATCTCCCTCTACACTGTCACCATCAAACACTCCCAGGACAGGTTCCCAGGACAGGTATCGCATGGGGTTACATGCAGAGTGAGTTCAGCCTGATGATTTCCGAGTATTGTGCCAATCTGATTGCTCGCTGATTATTTCTCTGACCTTTTCCCTCTCCCAGGTCGGAATGCGACACTAGTGATCTCAGTGACTGGTCTCTCTGCCTTTCACAACTCATTGATATCTCATGTTCTGCTGCTCGATGTGAACGGAGAGAACTTGCAGGTCGCAAATGTCCTCAACCCGACAGAATCTGACCAGACCTTCATGGTGGATATTGAGATGGTCCCAAGGGAGTCGTTCTTTCTGCTTGTCCAAGGACAGGATGGGATGGGAAATGTGTTCCGTAGGCAGTCCAGCACCTTGATCTCCACCTCTCAAGCTACGCTGACGGTACCTGTTCCAAATAGACTCTGTGGCCTCTGCTGAAACTTCAAACCAGACGCTAATTCTTTCCTTGATAACCGCTCTGTGTACAGATTGCAGGATGATAAATGTCTGCCCCTTACATCACAACCTAGTGTTACAGCAGTCTCTCTTTAGATGTACTCTATGTCCTGCTCTGCAAATCTTTGACAACACAATTAACCAACCTTCAACAAACGACTTTCATTCCTAAAGACAGGTCTGCATATCCCCGGCATCACTCAGACCCCCCCCCCCCCCCCCACCACCACCACCAGCATCCCCCCAGCATGTACCAAATCCTCCCACCTCCAGTGAAGGACTGGTTTTGTACTGAGGTCATTGTTGCAATGTAGGATCTCTGCAGATAATCTACGCACAGCAAGATCCCACAGGCAGCAATGTGATAGACAGACAGTTAGAAATTAGGTGCAGGAGTCGACCATTCAGCCCTTCGAGACTGCACCACCATCTAGTATGGGCAGCACGGTAGCATAGTGGTTAGCACAATTGCTTCACAGCTCCAGGGTCCCAGGTTCGATTCCCGGCTTGGGTCACTGTCTGTGCGGAGTCTGCACTTTCTCCCCGTATCTGTGTGGGTTTCCTCCGGGTGCTCCGGTTTCCTCCCACAGTCCAAAGATGTGCGGGTTAGGCAGATTGGCCACGCTAAATTGCCCTTAGTGTCCAACAAGGTTGAGTGGGGTTGGGTTACGGGGATAGGGTGGAGGTGTGGGCTTGGGTAGGGTGCTCTTTCCAAAGGGCCGGTGCACTCGATGGGCCGAATGGCCTCCTTCAGCACTGTAAATTCTACGATTCTATGATAATATGATCATAGCTGATCATGCAAATTCAGAATCCCACTCCCGCTTTCTCTCCATTCCCCTTGATCCCTTTAGCAGAAAGGGCCACATCCAGCCCCCTCTTGAATATATCCAACAAACTGACGCCAACAGCTTTCTGTGGTAGAGAATTCCACAAGTTCATAACTCTGAGAGAAGAAGTTCCTCCTCATCTCAGTCCTGAATGGTTACCCATTATTCTCGGGCTCTGACCCCTAGTTCTGGACGTCCCCAACATCGGGAATCATTCTTCCCGCATCTAACTTCTCCAGTCCCATCAGGATTTTATATGTTTCTATGAGATTCTCTCTCATTCTTCTAAACTCCAGTGAGTACAAGCCCTGTCGATCTAGTCTTTCTTCATCTGTCAGTCCTGCCATCCCAGGAATTAGCCTGGTGAACCTTCCCTGGACACCCTCAATAGCAAGAATGTCCTTCCTCAAACTAGGAGAACAAAGCTGCACACAGTATTCAAGGTGTGGCCTCACCAAGGCCCTGTATAACTGCAGGAAGACATCCCTGCTCCCATACTCAAATCCTCTCTCTGTGAAGGCCAGCATGCCATTAGCTTTCCTCACCGCCTGCTGTCCCTGCATGCCAACCTTCAGTGACAGTTCCACCATGACACCCAGGTCTCATTGCACTTCCCCTTTCCCTAAACTGCCGCCATTTAGATAATAATCTGCCTTCCTGTTTTTGCAACCAAAGTGGATAACCTCACATTTACGCACATTATATTGCATTTGCCAAATATTTGCTCACTCAGCCAGCCTGTCCAAGTCACCCTGCAGCCTCTTTGTATCCTCACAGCACACACTGCCACCCAGCTTAGTGCCGTCTGCAAAGTTGGAGAAACTGCATGCAATTCCTTTGTCCAAATCATTAATGCATATTGTGAATAGCTGGGGTCCCAGCACTGAACCCTGTGGTACCCCACGAGTCACTGCCTGCCACTCTGAAAAGGACCCGTTTATTCCCACTCTTTGCTTCCTGTCTGGTAACCAGTTCTCTATCCACATTAATATATAACCCCCAATACCATGAGCTTTAATTTTGCTCACTAATCTTTTGTGTGGGACCTTGTAAAAAGCCTTTTGAAAGTCCAGATACACAACATCCACTGGTTCACCCTGATCCACTCTGCTGGTCAGATCCTCAAAAGATTCCAGAAGATGTGTCAAACATTCCCTTTCGTGAATCTTTGCTGAATTGGACCGATCCTGTCCCCACTTTCCAAATGCTCAGTTATTTCATCCTTAATAATTAACTCCAGAATTTTTCCCACCTCCGATATCAGGCTAACCAATCTATAATTTTCCCCATTTTCTCTCTCCCACCTTTTTTTTAAAGTTGGGTGACATGAGCTTTCCTCACTGCAGCCTCATGGCGATGAGGTCCCAGGTTCGATCCTGGCTCTGGGTCACTGCCCATGTGGAGTTTGCATATTCTCCCCGTGTTTGTGTGGGGTTTGCCCCCACAACCCAAAGATATGAAGGGTAGGTGGATTGGCCACGCTAAAATGCCCCTTAATTGGAAAAATTAATTGGGTACTCTAAATTTATAAAAAGGAAAATAAAATAAAACATTAGCTGTCCTCCAATCCATTGGAGCTCTTCAGAGTCTATAGAATACTGGAAAATGATCACCATTGCATCCACTATTTCTAGAGCCACTTCCTTGAGTACTCTGGGATGCAGAGCATCAGGCCCTGGGGACTTATTGGGTATTAATCCCATTAATTTCCCCGATATAATTTCCTGACTAAAAAGGATTTCTTTCAGTTCCTCCTTCATGCTAGACCCTCTGTCCCCCAGTATTTCTGGAAGGTTATTTTTGTCCTCCTTAGTGAAGACAGATTGAAAGTAATTGTTCAACTGGTCTGCAATCTCTTTGTTGCCCATTATGAATTCACCTGATTCTAGCTGTGTAAGGGACCTACATTTATCTTCACCAGTCTTTTTCTCTTCACATATCTATAGAAGCTTTTGCAGTCATTTTTTATATTTTCTGCAAGCTTATTCTCATTTTCTATTTTCCCCTTCCGAATTAAACCCTTTGTCCTCCTCTGCTGAATTTTAAATTTCTTGCAGTCCTCGGGCTTGCTGCTTTTTCTGGCCAATTTACATACCTCTTTTTTAGCTTTGACTCTATTCCTGATTTCCCTTGTTAGCCATGGTTGAGCCACCTTACCCGTCTTGCTCTTACGCCAGACAGGGCTATGCAATTCCCGAAGTTCATCCCTGTGTTCTTTAAATGTCTGCCATTACCTATCCACTGTCAACCCCTTAAGTATCCTTTGCCAGTTTATCCTAGCCAATGCATGTCCCATACCATCAAGGTTAGCTTTCTTTAAGTTCAGGACCCTAGTCTCAGACTTAACTGTATCACTCTCCATCTTAATGAAGATTTCTACCATATTATGGTCACTCTTCCCTAAAAGATCTCGCACCACAACGTTGCTTATTAATTCTCTCTCATTGCACAATACCCAGTCTAGGATGGTCTACTCTCTAGTTGGTTCCTCAAGATATTGGTCAAGGAAACCATCCCTTATACATTCCAGGAAATCCTCCTCCAGCGCATTGCTACTAGTTTGATTGGCCCAATCAATATGCAGAATGAAGTCACCCATAATAACTGCTGTACCCTTACTGCACGCATCTCTAATTTCCTGTTTGATGCCATCCCCAACCTCACAACTCCTGTTTAGCGGTTGGTACACAACTCCCACTAACGCCTTTTGTCCTTTGGTGTTCTGTAGCTTCACCCATACAGATTCCACATCGTCCAGGCTAATGCCCTTCCTTACTATTGCACTAATCGCCTCTTTAACCAGCAACACTACCCCACCTCCTTTTCCCTTCCTTCCATCTTCCCTGAATATTGAATATATCTGGATGCTGAATTCCCATGCTTGGTCACCCTGGACCCAGGTCTCCGTGATCCCAATTACATCATATGCGTTAATGATTGTCAGCGCAGTTAATTCATCAACCTTATTACAAATGCACTTCACATTGAGACACAGAGCCACCAGGCTTGTTGTTGTGACATTTGTTGCACTTTTAGAATTATGATGTAATGCGGCCCTTTTAGATTTTTGTCTTTGGTTTCTCTGCCTTCCACTTTTCCCTTTACTGTCTTTTGTTCCTGTCCCCACTTTACTTCCCTCCAACTTCCTGCATCATTTCCCATCCCCCTGCCACATTAGTTTAAACCATCCCCAACAACACTAGCAAACACTCCTCCTCGGACATTGGTTCCGGTCCTGCCCAGGTGCAGACAGTCCGGTTTGTACTGGTCCCACCTATCCCAGAACTGGTTCCAATGTCCCAGAATTTGAATCCCTCCCTCTTGCTCCACCCCTCAAACCACGTATTCATCTTAGCTATCCTGACGTTCATACTCTGATTAGCATGTGGCACTGGTAGCAATCCTGAGATCACTACTTTTGAGGTTCCGCTTTTTAGTTTAACTCCTAACTCCCTAAATTCAGCTTGTAGGACCTCATCCCATTTTTTGCGTATATCTTTGGTGACCTCAAATGCACCACGACAGCTGGCTTTTCACCCTCCCCCTCCAGAATGTCCTGCAGCCACTCCGACACATCCTTGACCCTTGGGATGGTATGTTACCAGGGAGGTAACATACCATCCTGAAGTCTCATTTGCGACTGCAGAACCGCCTGTCTATTCCCCTTACCATTAAATCCCCTATCACTAGAGCTCTGCCACTCTTTTCCCTGCCCTCCTGTGCAGCAGAGCCAGCCACGGTGCCATGAACCTGGCTGCTGCTGCCTTCCCCTGGTGAGCCATCTCTCCCAACAGTATCCAAAACAATATATCTGTTTTCGAGGGGGATGACCGCAGGGGACCCTCCGCTGCCTTTCTACTCTTCCTCTGTCTGGTGGTCACCCATTCCCTATCTTCCTCAGTAATTTTTAGTTGCGGTGTAACCAACTTACGAACGTGCTACCCACGACTTCCTCAGCATTGCAGATGCTCCGAAGTGAATCCACCTGCAGCTTCAGAGCCATCAAGCCATCTGACAACGATCCACTGTTCAGTCGTGGTGACGGCGCGACTGCTCCCAGAATGCACCTCAGTGACATCTCTCTGCCACCTTCTTACTTATCCCCTTCATAGTGCTTTTTTTTGGTCAGTGGAGGAGGGAGGAAGGGAAACACTAATGTAGTGTTTCGAGCTTAACCGCTCCTTGGCATCACTCCTTCGGCTACCCACAGTACAGTTGAGGTGACTTATATGACTTCTCCCAGAATCCTCTTCTGCTGGATGATAATGACCCAGATCATCTGTATATTTGGCGATGTTGATCGAGGGAGAAATATTGGGCCCCAGGGCACCATGGAGAATGTCCGTACCACCCCCCAACCCCTAACCCCATGACCACCTCTTCTTCCAAATAGTGACCGGGGGTATTTGACACCCACCCAAGCAGGCAGGTGGAACCTTGGTTTAATGTCATATCCTGAAAGTGTAAATTAAAAGTACGTCAGATTCAAAGGGCCCCCTCTCAATGAGGATGTTTCCACACCAGCAATGGCAGTTACAAAGGAATCAACCCACTCTCTCTCTCCCATCCCATGCCTCTCTCCCTCTCTGGATCACATTCTCACTGTCTGTCTCTCTCTCTCTCTCTCTATCCTTCTCTCTCCCTTTCTCTCCCTCTGTCATTGCCTGTCATTGGGCGGCATGGTAGCACAGTAGTTAGCACTGGTGCTTCATAGCACCAGGGTCCCAGGTTCGATTCCCGGCTTGGGCCACTGATTGTGCGGAATCTGCACGTTCTCCCCGTGTCTGCGTGGGTTTCCTCCGGTTGCTCAGGTTTCCTCCCACAAGTCCGAAAAATGTGCGGTTAGGTGAATTGGACATCCTGAATTCTCCCTCTGTGTACCCAAACAGGGGCTGGAATGGGGCGACTTGGGGCTTTTCACAGTAACTTCATTGCAGTGTTAATGTAAGCCTACTTGTGACAATAAAGATTATTACTAATTACCTCTATCTGTCTCTCTTTCCCTCTCTGTTTGTCCTATTCCTCCAGCTCCCTCTCTCTTTTGCTGTCTTTCACTCAATTCTCTCTCACTCCCTCTCTTTCTGCCACTCTCTCTCCGTCTATCTCTTCCAATCTCTTCTCTGTCCCTCTCTTTGTGTTCCTCTCATTGTTTCTCTTTCCTCCCATTTTATTTCTTTCATTTCCTCAGTTTTTCTCAGTCTCTCTCCCTCTGTATCTCTCTCTGTTTTTCTCTCTCTCTCTCTCCCTCCTTCTCTCGCTCTCAATTTCTCTCTAAGTCTCTCTCTCTTCTCTCGCTCTCTCCCTGGAGCCCGGTCACAGAGAGGGTGTTGTACACTGATGTGTAGACCAGGAGGTGCAGCCGATTTGTAACATTCTGGGACTCTGTCTCGAACCAGGTACAGGATAAGGAAATGATCGAATCAGGACAGGATTTCAACTTGACATTTACTCTGAAATCAGAGGCTCCGTCTTCAATCTACAACCTGGTTGTCAGAGATGATCAGAATTTCTCCAAAAGAATCAGCCCTTCCAGGTAACAACTCATCACAGCATGGGGTTAGCTTTAGGGTAAGGCTCCCTCTACATTTTCCCAATATTGGGGCAATTTTAGCTCCGTTAGCTGGGCAGCTGACTTGTGATACAAAGCAAAACCAACAGCGCAGGTTCAATTCCCAAAGCGGTTAAGGTAATTCATGAAGGCCTCGCATTCTCAACCTTACATGAGCTGTGGTTGGGGAAGCATGGTGGCACATGTAGTGATCTCTATGTGTGCATGTACATAAGGGGTTTATGTGCAATCAGTAGCACCACATGATCACTAGAGGGCTGGACCAACAGGGGTATAAAAGGCAGCCACATTGGGTCTCTCTCTCTCTCTTGGGTGCACTGTGATCAAAGCAACAGCAGACTAGTTTAGATGGTCAGTGGAGTTACGTATAGTTACCATCGTTAGATCTTGTTAATCTTATCACTAGTATCAAAGTTAAAGTAAAGAACTCATGTAAATATTGTTGTAGTTACTCAATAAACCTTTTGTTTCGACTGGAAGAGTTTGAATCTTCTTCATCGCGATTCAGAATACCTCATCACTAACCAAGGATTGAATAGCACATGTTACCTACCACACAGGTAACAAAACACGGTACCAAGAAAGTGGCTTTAACAGAACTAGTTAGATTAGGTTAGACAAAAAGAGATTAGATAAAAAGAGAAGAAAAAGAGAAGACTGGACATTCAACTGTGGAAGACTTCGCAGCAAATGGATCCTCGACAACTAACTATGGGACTCATTGGACCTCAAGGGCAGCTGGAAACAACCAGTAATTTAAGTTATGGCTGGAAAAGATTTGAACAGATATTCCAAATATTTATCGCAGCTAATGGTTTAAGCACGGTCTCTAATGCAACAACAATAGCACTACTACTCTCAATAGGAGGGCATGAAGCTAGAGAAATCTATAATTGCTTTAATTACTTAAAGGTGAAAACGACACCAAAATAGAAGTAATACTCAAAAAATTTGATGAACACTATAAGAGTCAGTCTGGTGAGATGCTGGAAAGATTTAACAATTGTCATAAATGCCAGAGAAACGGAGGGCCCATCACTGATTTTATTACAAATCTCAAATTAATACCACAAGGCTGTGATTATGCTGATTTCAGAGACACTGTGATAATGGTTTAGCACACTGGGCTAAATCGCTGGCTTTGAAAGCAGACTTAAGGCAGGCCAGCAGCACAGTTCGATTCCCGTACCAGCCTCCCCGGACAGGCGCCGGAATGTGGCGACTAGGGGCTTTTCACAGTAACTTCATTGAAGCCTACTCGTGACAATAAGCGATTTTCATTTTTCATTTTCATAATGAATCAATTAATTTCTGGACTATCTGTTCAAAATTTGAGGGAAGACTATCCAAAATAAGTATCTAACTCGAGAAATCACTAATAAAAAATGCCTTGCTTATGAACAAAACCAAAATCAACACTTTGAGACTCTACAAACACAGAATCATTATTTAGAAAACAAAATCGGTAAAAAGGGCACGAATACTCACCACGAGGCAGAGACAGGGTTGAAATTTAAGAAGACGGAAGTTCTGAGCGGTGGCCATCTTGAGAAAGGAGTCGCACATGCGCACTTCCGTAAAAGACGCTAATCGGCAAAACTGTTCTGCGCATGCGTGTGAAACCGCGCATGCGCAGTTGCGCACAGAGCGCACAGCCCAGGAAACTTAGAGTGCGCAAGCGCAATCGAGTCCTCTGCAAGATGTCACTAGTGTCATGATGTCAGATGACCGTGACCACGCCCACTTAAAAGGGAAATGCACGAAAATGAACAAAAAGAAATTTAAAGTGGCAAAACCTAATTTTCTTACCTCAAAAGACAGAACAATGCCTGAACTTACACCAGCAGTTGAAAGTAACTTTCACAACACCCTGGAACAAGCAGTCTGCACCACCCAAAGTGAAGAGCACAATGAAAAATCCGAAACCAAAGAAGATGATTTGTTCAGTGAACATGAAGAGAACGATAACAATTTTGAATCAAAAAGGGATGATTTGTCTATCGAACAATACATACAATACTGTTCAGATATGGCTGAGTTGTTCGGATATGCTGATCGCAGCATCGGCAACAAGGTTGAAAAGCTCAACACTACTCTTCTCATGGTAGATGAATCCAATACCATGATACCATGGCAGATCGTTGATACATTGGATGACAGCAATACCCAAGAAGAAGACGACACCACACAGAGAGCACAGAACGACTCCGTTGATAGAGCACAGATCGGCTCTACAGCGAGAACACTGCACGACTCCACAAAGAGAGCGATCACAGACTCCTCAGAGAGAGCGATGAAAGACTCCACAGAGAGAGCGATGAAAGACTCCACAGAGAGAGCGATGAAAACCTCCACAGAGAGAGCGATGAAAGACTCCACAGAGAGAGCGACACAAGCCTCCACAAAGAGAACAACGCAAGCCTCCACAAAGAGAGCAATGCAAGCCTCTACAGACAGCTTGGTGACAGATTCAAAAAGAGAAGCAAGCAAACACTCCCTAGTGAACACCATGCATGAACAAGACCATGAAGTTCTATCAAGCTTATTTGAGCCACCAGAAGAAGACTATGAAAGTCTACCCAGCTCATTTAACCAACAAGAAGACACTGAATGGCTACCCACTGTATGTGAGACAAGTGATGAAGAATTCACAATTCCCATACAGGATGTACAGGATCACAGCAAGACTGACATATCTCAGCTCGTCTGCACAGAAGCACTCAATAATCAGAGGATGGCTACTCATGAGTTCAGAGAGACCACGTCAAATGAAATCGTGAAGATTTTGACTCCAAAAGAGGAGCACCAAGAGTCCAGAGAGACCACGTCAATAGAAATCCTGAAGATTTTGACTCCAGAAGAGGAGCACTAAGAGTCCAGAGAGACCACGTTAATAGAAAGTCTGAAGATTTTGACTCCAGAAGAGGAGCACCAAGAAACCAAAGGTGATTCAAATGAACCAGACATAACTCCAGAAGAGGGGCACCAAGACAGATGATTCAAGTGAACCAGAAATTACTCTAGAAGAGGAGTACCAAGAAGGCAAAGCAGAGGAATCAAATCCACCATAAATGACTGATGTCACCAACATCAATGCAAGATCAGATCATTCTCACAATTCTCAAGAATAAACGCTGAATGTAACAGATACCACAAAGGACACTGACACCAATAACTGTAACAATGACTCACATCATCCACAGGGAACACTCATTGAGCGCAACAAGAGCAACAAAAACCGCAAGAAGCACAGCAGAAACAAGAACAATGACAGCAACATCAAAAACTACACGCACAACAACAAAAACTACAAGAACAACAACAAAAACAACAAGAAGCATAACAAAAACAGAAACAACAAACATGACAAGAAAAACAACAAGAACAACAGAGAAAGGAACAAAAACAGAAACAACAAGCACGACAAAAACAACAACAAGAACGACAACAATAAGAATGACAATGAAAACAACCAAGACAGAAATGACAACAATGAAACAACGACCCGTACAACATTGTACAACTCTGCACATGAAGGACAATGCCACAGCACACTGCAAAACAATGACGAGTGTACAAACATGCCATGGCATGGCAACAAATCTCACGAATTCACATTTGCTCCACAACAAACAAGCAAATCAGCTTTCAAGAATGTTGACATTCAGAAATGTTGACATGCAGAATCAATACCACAAACACAGGAAAAAGTCCATGTCAGAAAACAAAGATGTAACACAATCGCTATCACAAGCATAGAGCAAAGAAAAAGCATAAATCAGACAACAAAGTGATTCAACAATTCAAATACGTCATTGATGACTTCTTGGTTACTTAAACACAGGGACACTGACGATGTTCACAAAGAAATAACAACATCACCACTTCAACAACAGTAGAAGAAAGCAACTCAACCGAACAAACTCATAAAGTATGGACTCACAAAAAATTTTAAAATTAAGATTGCACTCATAAATATTAATTGACTTTGTATAATCGACAAGATCATCACAACTTGTGCATAACATCATTTGTCTACCTATTTCACGCAAGCCCAAAAAAAACTTAAGAGACTAAATGTATTAACATTTGACGGACGAACTAATTGATTTTATGTCATGCCTTTGCAAACTGCATCCATTATGTTTGTTCAATTTTCTTTACAACATACAGAAAATATGTAACATGAAAAAAGGGGGATGCAGTGATCTCCATGTGTGCATGTACACAAGGGATTAATGTGCAATCAGTAGCACCACATGATCACTAGAGGGCCGGACCAACAGGGGTATAAAAGGCAGCTACATTGGGTCTCTCTTGCTCTCTTGGGTGCACTGTAATCAAAGCAACAGCTAGACTAGTTTAGATGGCCAGTGGAGTTACGTATAGTTACCATAGTTAGATCTTGTTAACCTTGTCATTAGTATCAAAGTTAAAGTAAAGAACTCATGTAAATATTGTTGTAGTTATTCAATAAACCTTTTGTTACTACTGGAAGAGTTCAAATCTTCTTCATCGGGATTCAGAATACCTCATCACTAACCAAGGATTGAGTAGCACATGTTACCTACCACACACGTAACAAAACAGCACCGTCGTTAGAACTGTTGCCTCACAGCACCAGGGACCCAGGTTCGGTTCTAACCTCAGATGACTGGCCATGTAGGGTTTGCACTTTCTCCCCATGTCTGTGTGGGTTTCCTCTGGGTGCTCCGGTTTCCTCCCACAGTCCAAAGATGGGCATGCTTGGTGGTTGGTCATGCTAAATTGGCCCTTAGGGTGGGATTGCAAGAATAGGGTGGGGATTTGGGCCTGGGTAGGGTGCTCTTTTAAAGAGTCAGTGCAGACTTGATGGGATGAATGGCCTCCTCCTGCACTGTAGGGATGTGTCCACTGCATCTCCTCCTCTCCTTCTTGCACCAATTCTCAATCTTCACCGGCTGACTGGCCTCCATCACTCCGGTAACCTGCAGCTCTGGATAAACCTGGACAAACAGCACTGCAGTTTTAGATACAGAGTAAAGTTCCCTCTACATTGTCTCCATTAAACATTCACATGGCAGGAACAGCACGGGGTTAGATACAGAGCAAAGCTTCCTCTACACTGTCCCAATCAAACATTCCCAGGACAGATACAGCCCGGGTTAGATACTTAATAAAGCTCCCTCTACAAACACTCCCAGGACAGATACAGCACGGGGTTAGATATAGAGTAAAGCTCCCTCTACACTGTTCCCTTCAAACACTCCCAGGACATGCACAGCACGGGGTTAGATACAGAGTCAAGCTCCCTCTACATTGTCCCCATAAAACACTCCCAGGACAGGTACAGCACGGGGATAGATACAGAGTAAAGCTCCCACTACACTGTCTCCATCAAACACTCCCAGGACAGATACAGCACGGGTTAGATACTTAATAAAGCTCCCTCTACTCTGTCCCCATCAAACACTCCCAGGACAGGTACAGCACGGGGTTAGATACAGAGTAAAGCTCCCTCTACACTGTTCCCATCGAACACTCCCAGGACAGGTACAGCATGGGGTTAGATACAGAGTAAAGCTCCCTCCACACTGTTCCCATCGAACACTCCCAGGACAGGTACAGCACGGGGTTAGATACAGAGTAAAGCTCCCTCTACACTGTTCCCATCGAACACTCCCAGGACAGGTACAACATGGGGTTAGATGGAGAGGAAAGCTCCCTCTACACTGTCCCCATTAAACATTCCCAGGACAGGAACAGCACGGGGTTAGATACAGAGCAATGCTCCCTCTACACTGTAGAGGTGTGAATGCATCTTCGTTGTGTCCTGGGCTTAGCCTTATTCAGTTTAAAGTGGTTGATAGGGCAAACATGACTATGGCTTCGATGAGCAGGTTTTTTGAAGGGGTGGAGGATAGGCGTGGGCAGTGCGTGTGTGGGCCCGCGAAACATGTCCACATGTTTTGGGCCTGTCCGAAGCTTGGGGAATTCTGGTGGGGATTTGTCAATGTTATGTCGGAGGTCTTGGGTGTGAAGTTGGTCCCAAGTCTGGAAGTAGCGATCTTTGGAGTGTCAGAAGACCCGGAGGTCCAGGGAGCGAGGGAGGCTGATGTCCTGAACGTTGCCTCTCTGCAGCCCGGAGACGGATCTTATTGGAATGGAGGGACTCGGGGCCTCCGAAACCGGGGTGTGGGTGAGGGACCTGACAGAGTTCCTCCGGCTGGAGAAGATAAAGTTTGTCTTGAGAGGGTCTGTGGAGGGGTCTGCCCGGAGATGGCAGCCATTCATCGACTTTTTTGAAAACAGTTAAGATGTCAGCAGTGGGGGGGGGGGGGGGGGGGGGGGGGGGGGGGGGGGGGGAGGGGTGGGGGGGGGAGGGTGGTTAAAAAAGGAGGTAGGGGAGCTGGGGAGCGGGAGGTGGGACAGGGGGGCGTTAGATATTTATTGTTTTGATTATTTGCATTCCTGTTTGCTTGCTTTTTTAAGGTTGTGTCTGATGTATATATAGAAATGCTTCAATAAAATGTTTTTCAAAAAAAAAGTTGGAAAGGGTTTCCATCGCGTCGACGTGGAGATGTTTATATTTGTATGTGAATGTGTATATTTGACTATGTGAATGACTATGATTTAGTGGCCGTTACTGAAACTTGGTTAAAGAATGGTCACAACTGGGGGCAGGATTCTCCGAGTCCCCCCCCCCCCCCCCCCCCCCCCCCCCCCCCCCCCGCCGGGTCGGAGTATCGCCGGGGGGGTGCCGTGATTCCCGGCCTCGCCGGCCGCCAAATTCTCCAGCACCGGTGTCCCACAGTGGCCTGGCCCGCGATCAGGGCCCACCGATCCGCGGGCGGGCCTGTGCCGTGGGAGCACTCTTTTCCAACGCGTCGGCCATGTAGGTCTCCACGATGGCCGACGCGTAGGTGACCCCCCCCCCTGCGTATGCACGGGGATGACGTCAGCAGCCGCTGACGCTCCCGCGCATGCGCGGACTCCCGCCGGCCGGCGGAGTCCCTTCGGCCCCAGCTGGCGTGGTGCCAAAGGCCTTCCACGCCAGCCAGCGGAGCGCCAACCACACCGGGGCAGGCCTAGCCCCTAAAGGTGCGGGCCTAGCCCCTCCTCCACACCTTTGGGGTGTCCCGACGCCGGAGTGGTTCACGTCACTCTGTCCCACTGGGACCCCCCGCCGCGCCGGGTAGGGGAGAATCCCGCCCTGGGAGTTAAATGTCCAAGGGTATCAAACTATTCGGAAGGACAGAGTAGATGGTAAGGGAGGTGGTGTAGTCCTTTTATTTAAGGATGACATCCTGGCAGTCGTGAGGGATGACATCGGTGCTATGGAGGATAAGGTTGAATCCATTTGAGTGGAAATCAGGAATAGTAAGGCGAAAAAGTCACTGATAGGAGTAGGCTATAGGCCACCAAATAGTAACATTACAGTGGGACGGGCAATAAACAAAGAAATAACTGATGCATGTAGAAATGGTACAGCAGTTATCATGGGGGATTTTAATCTACACGTCGATTATTTTAACCAGATCGGTCAAGGCAGCCTTGAGGAGGAGTTTATAGAATGTATCCGCGATAGTTTCCCAGAACAGTATGTAATGGAACCTACGAGGGAACAAGTGATCCTAGATCTGGTCCTGTGTAATGAGACAGGATTGATTAATGATCTAATAGTTAACGATTCTCGCGGAAGGAGCGATCACAATATAGTGGAATTTAACATACAGATGGAGGGTGAGAAGTTAAAATCAAACACTCGTGTTTTGTGCTGAAACAAAGGCGATTAAAATGGGATGAGAGAAGAGCTAGCTAATGTAGACTAGGAACAAAGACTTTATGGTGAAACAGTTGAGGAACAGTGGAGAACCTTCCAGCGATTTTTCAGTGCTCAGCAAAAGTTTACACCAACAAAAAGGAAGGACGGTAGAAAGAGGGAAAATCGACCGTGGATATCTAAGGAAATAATGGAGAGTACAGTATCAAATTGAAGGAAAAAGCATACAAAGTGGCAAAGATTAGTAGGAGACTAGAGGGTTGGAAAAAGCTATAAAGAAGAATAAAATAGATTATGAGAGTAAATTTGCTCAGGATATAAAACAGATAGTAAAAGTTTCTACAAATATATAAAACAAAAAAGAGTGGCTAAGATAAATATTGGTCCTTTAGAGGATGAGAAAGGAGATTTAATAATGGGAGATTAGGAACTGAACAGGTTTTTGGGTCGGTTTTCACAGTGGAAGACACAAATAACATGCCAGTGACTGATGGGAATGAGGCAATGACAGGGGAGGACCTTGAGACGATTGCTATCACTAAGGAGGTAGTGATGGGGCTAAAGGTAGACAAGTCTCCTGGCCCTGATGGAATGCATTCCAGAGTGCTAAAAGAGATGGCTAGGGAAATTGCAAATGCACTCGTGATAATTTACCGAAATTCACTAGACTCTGGGGTGGTCCCGGCGGATTGGAAATTAGCAAACGTGACACCGCTGTTTAAAAAAGGAGGTAGGCAGAAAGCGGGTAATTATAGGCCAGTAAGCTTAACTTCGGTAGTAGAGAAGATGTTGGAATCTATCATCAAGGAAGAAATAGCGAAGCATCTGGATGGAAATTGTCCCATTGGGCAGACGCAGCAAGGGTTCATAAAGGGCAGGTCGTGCCTAACTAATTTAGTGGGATCTTTTGAGGACATTACCAGTGGGTTAGACAATGGGGAGCCAATGGATGTGGTATGTCTGGATTTCCAGAAAGCTTTTGACAAGGTGCTGCATAAGATAATGATGCATGGCATTAATAGAAAGTAGTAGCATGGATAGAGGATTGGTTAATTAATAGAAAGCAAAGAGTGGGGATTAATGGGTGTTTCTCTGGTTGGCAATCAGTAGATAGTGGTGTCCCTCAGGGATCCGTGTTGGGCCCACAATTGTTCACAATTTACATAGATGACTTGGAGTTGGGGGCCAAGTGCAATGTGTCCAAGTTTGTAGATGACACTAAGATGAGTGGTAAAGCAAATAGTGCAGAGGATACTGGAAGCCTGCAGAGTAATTTGGATAGTTTAAGTGAATGGGCTAGGGCCTGGCAGATGGAATACAATGTTGAAAATTGTGAGGTTATGCATTTTGGTAGGAATAACAGCAAACGGGATTATTATTTAAATGATAAAATATTAAAACATGCTGCTATGCAGAGGGACATGGGTGTCCTAATGCATGAGTCACAAAAAGTTGGTTTACAGGTGCAACAGGTGATTAAGAAGGCGAATGGAATTTGTCCTTCATTGCTAGAGGGATGGAGTTTAAGACTAGGGAAGTTATGATGCAATTGCGTAAGGTGTTAGTGAGGCCACACCTGGAGTATTGTGTTCAGTTTTGGTCTCCTTACCTGAGAAAGGACGTACTGGCGCTGGAGGGTGTGCAGAGGAGATTCACTAGATTAATCCCAGAGCTGAAGGAGTTGGTTATGAGGAGAGGTTCAGTAGACTGGGACTGTACTCATTGGAATTTAGAAGAATGTGGGGGCGGGGTTCTTATAGAAACATATAAAATTATGAAGGGAATAGATAGGATAGATGCAGGCAGGTTATTTCCACTGGCGGGTGAAAGCAGAACGAGGGGGCATAGCCTCAAAATAAGGGAAAGCAGATTTAGGACTGAGTTTAGGACGAACTTCTATACCCCGAAGGGTTGTGAATCTATGGAATTCCTTGCACAGTGACGGTTGAGGCTCCTTCATTGAATGTTTTCAAGATAAAGATAGATAGTCTTTTGAAGAATAAAGGAATAAAGGGTTATGGTGATCGGGCGGGAAAGTGGAGCTGAGTCCACAAAAGATCAGCTATGATCTCATTGAATGGCGGAGCAGGCTCGAGGGGCCAGGTGGCCTACTCCTGCTCCTAGTTCTTATGTTCTTATGTGTCGGGGGAGAGACCAGAACTCAGACCATCAATATGTGACAGTCACTAATATATCCGATGGGGAATTCAGGGGACATTTCCTTTCCCAGAGAGTGGAGAGAATGTGGTACTCGTTCCCACAGGGAATGGGGAAGAATGTGGGACTCGCTCCCACAGGGAAAGGGGGGAATGTGGGACTCGCTCCTACATGGAGTGGGGAGAATGTGGGACTCGCTCCACAAGGCGTGCGGAAGAATGTGGGACTCGCTCCCACAGGGAGTGGGGAGAATGCGGGACTCGCTCCCACAGGGAGTGGTTGAGGTGAATTGTGTTGATGTATTTCAGGGGAAAGTTGGATAATCACATGAGGAGAGATAAATAGGAGGATATGGTGATGGGGCAAGATGGGGTGGGAGGAAGCTCGTGTGGGGCAGGGAAAACAGCACGTGGCACATGGGCCGAATGGTCTGGTTCTGTGATGTACATTCGCTGTAAATCACTTTCTCTCTTCCAGGGTGTCCCTTCAGGAGGGCGAGAGTATCAAAGGTGTTGCCTTCTTCTCCATCCCAGACCATACACCTGCTGGAACGACCATGACTATCATCATCGAAGCCTCGTCCACGGAAACTAGTGACTTCAACTATGGTCTGCTCCGTCTGACCGTCACGAACTGCGGGACCCAGCGCGGGAGCAAGTCCAGTATTTACTGTCAAATAGCTTCATTTCTGATTCTCAGTCTCCTCGTGTCCACCGTGTAAACAATTAGGGGAGCACGGTAGCATGGTGGTTAGCATCAATGCTTCACAGCTCCAGGGTCCCAGGTTCGATTCCCGGCTGGGTCACTGTCTGTGTGGAGTCTGCACGTCCTCCCCGTGTGTGCGTGGGTTTCCTCCGGGTGCTCCGGTTTCCTCCCACAGTCCAAAGATGTGCGGGTTAGGTGGATTGGCCAGGCTAAATTGCCCTTAGTGTCCTAAAAAAATAATGTTAATGGGGGTTTTTGGGTTACTGGTATAGGGTGGATACGTGGGCTTTAGTAGGGTGATCATTGCTCGGCACAACATTGAGGGCCGAAGGGCCTGTTCTGTGCTGTACTGTTCTAATTCTAATTCTAATTGGTTAGCAAGTTGCCTGGCAACATCTCCGTGGGTTCTGGTTGTCTCTGAGTGCCAGGTTCTGGGTGTCGTTGGGTGCCGGGCTCTGGGTGTCTCTGGGGGTCTGGCTGTGGGTGTCGGGTGTCTCTGGGTGGTGGGCTCTGGGTGGTGGGCTCTGGGTGCCAGGCTCTGGGCGCTGGTCTCTAATAGGATTAGCCATACCTCCCCTAGGTGATGTTAGGAGGTGGTTGGGTTTGAAAATGTTCTTGTTAACAGTGATATGCAGGCAGGCTCCACTCCAGGTTAATTGAATATTAATTCTGTATAACTGCTTGAAGCTGGTGGGGAATCACCAGATAAACTAGATAAAACCAGGCATCAGCAGTTACTCTTGGATTAGGAGGTGTATGCTTGTAATGTGTATTTCTTGCAAACAAATAAAGCGTGTAAAGATAGGTTCCAGCTCCATCTTTCAACACCTGGCTTTCAGTCAGTGTACCTGGTTTTTAAAAATAAATTTAGAGTACCCAATTCTTTTTTTCCAATTAAGGGGAAATTTAGCGTGGCCAATTCACCTGCCCTGCTCATCTTTGAGTTGTGGGGGTGGGACCCATGCAGACACGGGAGAATGTGCAAACTCCACACGGACAGCAATCCGGCGCTAGGATGGAACCCGGGCCCTCGGTGCCAGGAGGCAACAGTGCTAACCACTGCACCACCGTGCCACCTTCAGTCAGCGTGTCTGTGTGAGAATGCGGGAGAGTGTTTGTGTGAATGCGAGTCTAATTCACTTGTCTCTCAGTCCGGAAGAAATGATCTCGAACACGTCCGTACTTTAGAATATTCTTTATTGCGATCGGGGCCGCTCTCTAGGTATTCCAAAGAACCACCTCTCTGAGAGTGCCAAAGTCTTGCTCAAAGCACCCTTCTTTTATATGTTTTTTTTTTAAGGGGTTGTCTCTTACATTTACTTGAGCTTGCCCCAATACAGATTACAGCTTGTTTTTACCAAATGTTTAGTACATGACATGATTAATTTGTTATTGTCATATTTTCAATACATAATCTTACAGACATTGAGGTCGACATTTGCGGTTGTCTATTGGCACAAAAGCGTATAGCAATTTCAGCAAAACACCAGGTGTCCAGCCATGATTTATCAATGGCTCTTACATTGGTTATTACAATAATTCCAATACATGATTTTACAAACCTTGAGGTTATCTATTGGCACATGATAATGTAGCAGTTTTAGCCTAATTAGTAGCTTAATTGGTAAATGGTGGCTATAATTGCAAGCGGCCTCCATATTTCATATCTCATCATCCGGCCATTTTGCCTTGTTTCTCAAGGCTGTATGGCTTATAGTCGCACTCCCTTACCTTGAACATCCTGCAATGACTTCAATAACATATTCTTACATATTTGTTTAATTTGTGATGTCCCACCTGACTCTTTCTGTTTCTGGCTATTAACCCTTGCTTCACATCCTCACTTCCCTGCTTCACATTCTCACTCCCCCCTTTGATCATTCCATGATCACGCAGCCCTCAGAAACTTATCCTTGAGAGTCTGAAGAATGCCTCCGGGAAATCTAGCTCTACATCCTCATACGCATTCTCGGCACGTGCTAAGTCCTGCGGGTCTAATTGGGAAAGCCGCTGCAGCATCTGTGGCATCACAGAAGCGCCTAAACGATTACAAAAGCATTTAACACAGGTTATAATAATACACAGCAAAATGCAAATAGCGATAAAGAAAATAAATCCATGAAACAGATAGGTGGTCCAGGAACTAGACCTCAGCCATCCCCAGTCGTCTGAGGAGGACTGGCGGAGTCTCTTTACCCCATCCCGAATGTGGTCCACTAGGTGAGTAATGTTCTCCGAGCTATCAGGGATATAAGTACAGCACTCAGAACCCACCACAGCACATGTACCTCCCTTGCTGGCGAGGAGGTAGTCTAAAGCCATGTGATTCTGTAAGGCAACCGTCCGAACAGCTACTAACTCTGCGCTGAGCTCACTGAGTCCTTCCGCGGTATCATTGGCCACCTGCTCCAATATATCCCGGAGCTGGATGACTTTTTGGAGAGATCTAATACTGCCGAACTGTGGCCAAAGGACAGTAGCTATTGCCTCCCAAGGCACAATGGCCCTAGTGGATCGGGCATGGGGATGGTCGGATAGGTCTGTATAATGGGCAATACCAGGGACTACAAAGCCCCTATAGCAAGAACCCGACCAATTTTCCGGCAACCAGGGATACGCTTTATGTCCGAATACAAAATAGGTATCATTGTACGAGCTCAAGTTCCCCTTGGCATCCGTCATCATGATTCTAGTCGGTTCCCCCCTCCAAGGACCGCCACTAGTCTGGTTCTTCACTGCTGACCAATTAAAGGTGAACAAGCCCTTTTGTGAAAGATTAGTTATGGGTAGTTGCCAAATCAGGGTCTGGTTACATTGGCTAGTACCTACTGGGTAGGTCCCATTGGCATGATCCTTTTTAAAACATATACTGCCTTTTGGAAATTTAGCATACTTGGGGAGGATCAGGTAGGGCGGCTGATGGGTTGCATTAAACTTTGGCCACCACCATCCTTGAAACCTGTTCATATTGAACCCAGCCGACTGCCAATTTATCATATCTTGTGTATCATTATCAGAATCGGTATGATTACGTTGCAAAGCCCATTCTGCAACCTCCTCGATCAAATAGGAAAGAGGGACCAAGGGAACACCCCCATGGGCATGGCTGGGAACATGCGTACATACCCAACAAGAGGAGATATTCAATTTCTTTGCATAAGTATAAGACATAAACAGGAATTAATTTGCAGTCACATGGTGTGTTGCCCGCTTCCTCCTGGTAGGCGGGTGAGTATGAATAGTCTTATACTCAGGAACTCGTGGCTTGCCTTTCCCTCGTACACCGGTAATCCCACCGGCAAGCGTAGCGATCGCAGGTCAGGGATCCGCGGGTAGTCAGCAACCGAGGCTTCTGCTCGTCTTGATGAATAATGGTGGTACAGGTATCCACCGGAGTTGCCGTCCATAAGATCTCATCTGTGGTGCTGTTAACACAGCTAAAAGTGTCATCACTACAAAGGTGCAGAATTCGTCCGCCGGGTCTACATCGTCGGTCTCGAGTGGTCGCACACAGTAGTGTGCTGGCGAGGATCGCGAGTACAAAAGGCAGCCCCATCCTGTAGTCGAACGATCAGCCACATGTACCTAGAACTTGAAAACGAAAGTTAATAATCACGAAAACTTCACTAGCTTACAGTGGTGGATGTGCATTGCATCCTTCAACTTTGACTGCCGTGGGGGTGGTTAGGAGAACTTGGAACGGTCCTTCCCAACGTGGTTCCAACCCCTTCCATGTCCAATTGCAGATCATCACATGATCTCCCGGTTGTACAATATCGGAGCTAGCTAAGGGTGGCACTTCCTCTTGCGTGACATGTACTTGTAATTGGAGACTCTTTAATACTTTAGTCAAGGCTATTATATAATTAGCCATTTCTGTAGTCATGTGGTGGAACTGAATGTCTCGGGATGTATGACAGTCCAAGGGGGTGTGAAGGGGTCTTCCGTACAAGATTTCAGCGGGGCTCAATCGAGTCTTTCCCGCAGGGGTGGTTCTGATCTGGAAAAGTGCAACAGGTAAAAGTTTGAGCCAGGTGGCTCCGGTCTCTGCTTGTAGCTTAGCAAGTTTGGTTTTCAGAGTCTGGTTAGCTCTTTCCACGATCCCAGCTGCCTGGGATCTGTAGGCGCAGTGTAACTGCTGTTTAATTCCTAGTTGAGTGCAGAATTCTTTATTGATCTGTCCCACAAAGTGAGGTCCATTATCAGAGCTTAAACAATATGGAAGTCCAAATCTTGGTACAATTTCACGCATAAGAACTTTTACTACAGTTGAAACCTTATTATCTACAGTAGGATAGGCCTCTATCCATTTACTAAACACATCAACAATCACTAATACATGCTTATAACACTGGCATCTTTCCAACTCAATGTAGTCCAGTTGCAGGGTCTCAAAGGGACCCTCGGGCAGTGGTGTTTTCCCCTGCTCGCAGGGGACAGCCTTCCCAGGGTTATACTGCTGACATATCAAGCAGCGATTGCTAATTCGTTGGGCTATCTCCTGCAGTCTGGGATGCCACCAGGTTTTTAATAATATATCACCTGTAGCGCGAGCACCACAGTGAGTTGCAAAGTGTACACATTCGGCCACCCAGGCTGCCAAAGCATCGGGCATACATGTCTGCCCTGCTGGGGTGACCCACAGCTTACTTTCTTTATCATATGTACATCCTAATTCTTCCCATGACTTTTTATCGCTAGCAGGAGCGTCCTCCTGTAGCTGTATTACATCAGTAATGGTCGGCATAGGTTTTTCAGAGGGAGACTTGTCTTTTGAGCTTTTAGTCTGGCTCATCATTTTAGGCGCTACCATGGCCTTTGACTTTGAGGCTTCTTTTGCTTGGTGGTTGGCCTACCTATTTCCTTCATCTACTGGAGTTTTTCCTTTCGTATGGGCAGTACACTTTATCACTGCTACCTTTTCTGGGAGCATAAGAGCTTGGAGTAACTGGGTTACTAGCTGTTGATGGGGAATTGGGGTGCCAGCGGATGTTAAGAATCCTCTGTTCTTCCATAATTGTCCGAAATCATGTACAACTCCAAAAGCATATCTGGAGTCTGTATAAATATTTACTTTTTGCCTGCTCCTAGTGCGCATGCGCGTATTAGTGCGAACAATTCTGCTTGCTGTGCTGAAAACGGAGTCTCAAATGCTGCTGATTCTTCTGTCTCCCCACCCTGGTTGATTATAGCATATCCTGATAACTGCTCCCCCCTTTCACCGATGGAAGCACTTCCATCTGTGAACATGGTCAGGTCTGGGTCGTTAAGAGGGTGAAAATTCAAAACTTAAGATTTGTAAGTTCCAATTAAAATGCATCTTCAGCTGTGTGGACTGTTCATTACTTTATCAGAATTTAAAAGGCCAGAGCTCACAGGCAAACCCACATGGGAGTGTCAAGACATCTTCTGGATTACACACAAAAGCTTGTTGAAAGGGTTAATTGTCTTGCAGAGACAAAAAGGGGCGTATGGTGGGTGGATAAATTGGAATGATGCCATTCGCATCTCTAAACTTTTTTTTAATTTTTCACTCAAATGGCTGGGAGTAAAAGTTGGAGTGCTGCCAAATTCCCGTTATCAAGTTTTTCAAGGAACACAATATGTTATTGAAACTCATGGACATATTTCATTTACCCATCTGTTGTTTGTAAGTCATTCTGCAATCTCATAATTAAAACATCTGCGTTGTGAGACAGTTTCGTTTCACCCTACTGAAGACTATCTGTGTCAGGGAAGTTCCAACCCTGAACCAATGAAACACGGCTTGATCACACCTGTCACATGCACTTCAACCATCCCAACCTCCGCTGAACACCACAAAACCAATACATTCCTATTCCTACACACGTGATCTCGCACCCTGACCAAAATTCTCTGTGTATCAAAATTACCCTTCAGTGACAATGCGCAGACAACCCGAAGCTTTCAAATAATCACAGCTCGTAAAAAGTCAAGGTCTGAAGTCAAAGTCTGAATACAAAGACAGTGAATAGTTCAGAACAATGTTTAAATGCCTAAAACTCTCTCTCTCTCTCTCTCTCTCTGGAACTCTTGTCGCTCTTTCTCTTTATCTAACTACCGCTGCCCTTCTCTGTCTCTCCCTGACTCGCTCTCTTTCGCCCTCTCAACTTTCGCTGTCTCTCTCTCTCTACGTAACTCTCTCTACGTAACTCTGTCTGTCTCTCTTTGTCTAAAATGGAACAAAATTAAAATACAGAACAAAATTTTTCATTCTCCTTCGAAAACTTTATCTGTGTCATTCCATTTAAGTCAATTTCCACTGATTAATTTTAGAGGCATTAGCTTTTCTTAGAGATGTATATTTCTTTGTGCAGATGACCTGCTTGCTGAAATGGTTAAATTTTTGTACAGAATCAAAAGTGTTGGAGAACTTGGCATGGTGCCATCTCCGTCTACTATGTGACCATAGACATTGCCCATCCTTTCTTTCAATTTTCAATGCTCGTTATTTAACCGGTTTTTGGAAAGAGACATTACTGGATGTTTATTTTTCTTTTATTTCAAATGAGTTGAATTACTGCTGAATTTATCTGGACGGCTTGAAATGATCTGAAGTATTCTCGACATGTATCCATTCTTAAGTTTCCAACCGTAACCTTGCACTGATCTTCCTCCCCATTTTTTCGTTCTGGGAGTGGAGGGGTTAGTCATTCTCAGATATTCCTGAACAAAACCAATTGAGTGTTTTAGCCCCTTTCTGATCTTTTGGACTTCACTTAATTTGATTTTTTTTTTTTTCCTTGAGACATTCCGGGACAGTTGTTAGCCGTAATTGTTGTCAGTTTTGTGAGGTCTTTACTATCTTTACCCACTTGATTGCTTTGTTTAAAGGAGTTAGAGCTCAATTCCTTTTAACCAGCCTGTCTTCCAAATGGTGTGAAGGTTGAATTTATCATTTGTGCTTCTAACTTTATTTGTCTTATCTTTACTTCTGTGTATCTCACCATTTTTCTCTGTTCCACAGAAATCACACCCATCTTTGATCATTGTTTTTTTTTACCAGTGTATTTTGCTCTTCAAAAACCCAAAAAAAAATTTTTAAACTGACTTTTTTACTAATTTGGCCTTGATACTAGATTTATTGGATGTTACCTCACCGTCTGTCCGCCTTGCCAAGTGATTCTAATTTTAGGCGGTCAAAGGTTTGACTACTCGCCTTGTCCACCGGCTCGAGCGGCGTCCAGCTCAGCAAATCCTTCCAAACTTACACTAAATGTTAGGGGTGAAAATATTCACACAAAGGCCTGAATATCAGTAACAAAGCAGTTTACTATGTCAGAATTCTGGGAGATAAGATTTGGGAACTCCGCAGTCCCGGACAGCACCTTATCTCACTTAAGCTTAAACTCACATGGATTAATAAACAGATTGAAGGCGGATAGCCTAATGACTTGGTTCTTTTCCCATATGTGCCTTCCTTTTTTTAAGACCTTGGCTGTTTTAACTATTTCTTTCTCTGTCAATTTTATACCCAATTTTAATGCATTAGTTTTCCCCCAGTGGCCATTTTTCTTCTAAATTGTTATGCAATTCTCCTGACAATTGTCTCAGTTGCTTGGAATATTCCGGATATTGTTTACACAAGGTTTGAAGCGCGCTTCCACTATCAGAGGTTGTATCTAACGTATTACCCATCTCTACACTATTGGCAGTTAATGATCCTTGCGATTATTGTTAATTTGGTGAAATGGTCCTGGACCACTTTATTCAATCTTAAATTTAAACGGAGTTATCCTGCTCCGTTGCCCAATTCAGGCAGGCTCATCCGTGCCTGCAAGCCTATCTAACTACAAGGTTATAATGTCCTTGTTATAGTTTTAACTTAGGGTTGATCACGCACCCTCTAAAGCCTCTTATCGCGGGGGCACTTTTAAACAAAAGCAAGGATCATGATAATGCCGAAACCTCTGTTGTGGCTATTAACTGTCAGGGCTACCACCCTTCCTTACGACACTAGTCCCTGACTGTGCCCATGGCTACAACTGTAGGGGCCAACTCCCTCCCTTAAACGGGTTCGCCGGACTGACCTGGATTTCGTAGGAGCGTCCCTGAGCACTGGCAGCGGGGCCGAATCGCGGACGGTACAGCGGAGGGGAATACCAAAGTGGCAAAATTTTTTCTCACAGTGGTGGCCCAATTCCTCCTTCGCTCCTGAACTCGACCAGTCGCTTACGCCGTCAGCCTCAGCGGAGACTCTTTGAAATCCCACCGCTGCCACCAAATGTGAATGCGAGTCTAATTCACTTGTCTCTCAGTCCGGAAGAAATGATCTCGAACACGTCCGTACTTTATTGCGATCGGGGCCGCTCTCTAGGTATTCCAAAGAACCACCTCTCTGAGAGTGCCAAAGTCTTGCTCAAAGCACCCTTCTTTTATATGTTTTTTTTTAAGGGGTTGTCTCTTACATTTACTTGAGCTTGCCCCAATACAGATTACAGCTTGTTTTTACCAAATGTTTAGTACATGACATGATTAATTTGTTATTGTCATATTTTCAATACATAATCTTACAGACATTGAGGTCGACATTTGCGGTTGTCTATTGGCACAAAAGCGTATAGCAATTTCAGCAAAACACCAGGTGTCCAGCCATGATTTATCAATGGCTCCTACATTGGTTATTATAATAATTCCAATACATGATTTTACAAACCTTGAGGTTATCTATTGGCACATGATAATGTAGCAGTTTTAGCCTAATTAGTAGCTTAATTGGTAAATGGTAGCTATAATTGCAAGCGGCCTCCATATTTCATATCTCATCATCCGGCCATTCGCCTTGTTTCTCAAGGCTGTGTGGCTTATAGTCACACTCCCTTACCTTGAACATCCTGCAATTACTTCAATAACATATTCTTACATATTTGTTTAATTTGTGATGTCCCACCTGGCTCTTTCTGTTTCTGGCTATTAACCCTTGCTTCACATCCTCACTTCCCTGCTTCACATTCTCATTTGTGTATGTGAGGGTGCATGCGGGAGAGGGTCTATGTGTGGTGTGTGTGTGTCTGTGTGCGAGTGTGTGTGATAGTGTATGAAAAATTGTGTGTGTGAGAGGGAGTGCCTGTATGTGGTGCATGTGTGAGTCTGTCTGTGTGTATAAAGACTGTGTGTATGTATTTGTGTGAGTCTGTATGTGTGTGGGAGAGAATGTGTGAGGGAGTGTGTGAGGAAGTGTGTGTGGGAGTTGGAGTGTGTGTGTGTGGGAGTGTGTGTGAGTGTGCAAGTCTGTGGCTGAGTTATGGGAGTTGGAGTGTATGTCTACGCGAGAGTTTGTGCGTGGGAGTTGGGGAGTGTGTGGTGGCGTGTGAGTATGTGTGAGAATGTGTGTGTGCACGTGGGAGTCTGTGTGTGTGTGTGGGTGTATTTGAGTGTAGGAGTGTGGGAGTGTGTGAGTGAGTGTGGGAGTTGGAGTGTGTGTGGGAGTGTGTGTGAGTGTGTGTGATAGTGTCTGAAAACTTGTGTGTGTGAGGGAGTGCCTGTATGTGGTGCATGTGTGAGCCTGTCTGTGTGTATAAAGACTGTGTGTGTGTGTTTGTGTGAGTCTGTATGTGTGAGGGAGTGTGTGAGGAAGTGTGTGTGGGAGTTGGAGTGTGTGTGTGTGGGAGTGTGTGTGAGTGTGCAAGTCTGTGGCTGAGTATGGGAGTTGGAGTGTATGTCTGCGTGAGAGTTTGTGCGTGGGAGTTGGGGAGTGTGTGGTGGCGAGTGTGTGGTGGCGTGTGAGTATGTGCGAGAATGTGTGTGCGCGCGGGAGTGTGTGTGTGTGGGTGTATTTGAGTGTAGGAGTGTGGGTGAGTGTGGGAGTTGGAGTGTGTGTCTGGGAGTGTGTGTGGGGGTTGTGATGTTCTTTCATTTCTGAATGAGGGTGGCTTTGAAGTGTAGTGTCTCACAAAGAATATCAAGCGATGTATTGAACAAAACTAATTTAATTACACTACAACTAAATAGATTTGACTTGTTTGCTGAGATATAAAAGATAACAGATGGACTAAAACTATGAGTCTAACTATAGAGGTCCTGATAACATGATTACTCACTATGTCGCCAAACAATCTTCCTACTGAATCAAGAGTATCACGTAATCCACGTGTATGCACTTGATCGCCATCTAGTGGCTGGATGCCGTGTTACAGTTACAGTAAGTTGAAAATGAAAATGAAAATCGCTTATTGTCACGAGTAGGCTTCAATGAAGTTACTGTGAAAAGCCCCTAGTCGCCACATTCCAGCGCCTGTTCAGGGAGGCTGGTACGGGAATCGAACCGTGCTGCTGGCCTGCTCAGTGAGCTAAACCAGCCCCTTAACCCTTCACTATTCTTACAATACACATGTTCTTGCATCCCTCTTTCTTTGAAGTTGTGTGGATATGCATTCCAACATTTTTACAGTACATGATGCTTGTTGAGGTTAGACATGGGTTTCACAATGTTATTGTCCATCTGGTTAACAATTTTTTTCTTTTTTACAAATTAAGTCCGTCTGTTTTTCTTTCTGAAACGTGTGAATTTTCTCAGTGCAACCTTGTCTTGCAGTTGTGTTTGGTTATTCTGCAAAGCTTCTGCATTGTGTTGTTCTAATGCTGCTGTTGTTGCTTTCTCTGCTGGACTGATGTCTTCCTGACATACTGTTGGAGTTGACACTGCTTAACTCTGTTTGTATGTTTCGGTAGTTGGAACATGTTCCTTTGTGCCACCATCCCGCATGTACTTTAACTCTCGTTGGATAGTTTTGTCCTTACTTGTTTCCTCTTTGATTAATTTCGACTTGGCGTCAGACATAGGTAGGTTCTTCAATGAGGGTTGCTTGAGCTTCAATGATCTGTACGATATCTGTCGTCCCTGGATCATCGGTTGCACGTGATAGTGCATCAGCTACAACTACCTCCTTTCCTGACGTGTAGACTAACTCAAAATCGTACCTTTGAAGTTTCATGACCATTCTCTGTAGTCATGGAGACATCTCGTTTAAATTCTGTTTTATAATTGAGACAAGACGACGATGATCGATTTTGACTGTGAATGTGGTTAACCCATACATGTAGTTATGGAATTTGTCCATACCCGTCTATGGGTCCTTTTCAATTTGCGCACAGTGCTGCTCAGTTGGTGTCATCGCTCTCTAGGCATTGCAACTGGTTGCCACAGCCCTTCACTTGTCCGTTGTAACAGCACTGCGCCTATGCTGTCTTTGCTGGTATCTGTCAAGATCTTCGTATTGCTTTTGGGATCGAAGAACGCAGAACAGGTGCTGTAGTGAATGCTCTTTTCAGATCAGACCACCCTCTGTTGTGTTCATCAGACCAATTCAACGTCACATTCTTTCAGATAAGCTGTTTTTGTGACATTGTGCGTGATGCCAAGTTTGGTATGAATTTTCTCAAAAAAGTGACAACACCTAGCATCCTTAGGACTGCCTTTTTGTCTTTTGGTCATGACATTCTGGTAATGGCTGCTATATTTTCACTGTCTGGCTCGACTCCTTAAGCTGATAGTTGATCACCCAAGGAAATTAGTCTGGCGATGCCAAATTGGCATTTGGTGCCGTTCAGTTTGAGACCAAACTTTTCAATGCGCTTCATGACTTGCAGAAGTCGTGCATTATGTTCCTCTTCATTTGATGACCAAATGATTATGTCATCCACGTACACTCGTACGCCTGTGATACCTTCAACCATCTGTTTCATAGCCCAAAGAAAAATTTTGGAAGCTGAAATGATCCCGAAAGGCATTCTGTTGAAACAGTCTCTCCCGTATGGTGTGTTAAAAGTGCAGTTTTGTTTACTTGCATCATCTAGGGGCTGTTTAGCACACAGCTAAATCCCTGGCTTTGAAAGCAGACCAAGGCAGGCCAGCAGCACGGTTTGATTCCCGTACCAGCCTCCCCGAACAGGCGCCAGAATGTGGCGACTAGGGGCTTTTCACAGTAACTTCATTTGAAGCCTACTTGTGACAATAAGCGATTTTCATTTCTAATTTTAGTTGCCAGAAATCCCTGGACGCGTCTTGCTTGGTAAAGATCTTGGTACCTGACATTTCACTCAGAATTTCCTCCCTTTTAGAATTGGGTAGTGTTCCTGCTTAATATTCTGATTCAGAACCTTGGGATCGATACAGATTCTCAGGTCATCATTGGCGTCCTTCACAGAGAACTAACCCAGTCAGTTGGTTTTCCCGCTTTGGTGATTATTCCCAACTGGTGCATAAGCTCAAGTTCCACTTTTAAACGTTCCCTCAAAGGAGCTGGTATCCTCCGAGGTGGGTAAATTACTGGTTTGGATTTTGTATTCAAATGGTAGTGTTCCCATACCATGAAAGACATGAGGAAATTTCTGAGTAATCTCCTCAATCTGGTCGTTGCAATTGGATGAAATCCTGTCCGAGTTTTAAATGTGTTTCACGAGCTGCAGAATCTCACATGCCTGAACACCAAGTAACGATAATCTCTTTGGTCCAACAATCTCAAATTTAATTGGAATCTTCTTCTCTTTAACCTTGGCAGTTAAATAGCAGGTACCCATAATTGTCAACTGCAAGATTGTAATGACAACTTGATAACCACAATCATTCTCGTCAATCACTGGTTCTATTCTGAATCTGGCTATACCTGTTTGATTCATAAGATTGGCTCTTGCTCCGGTATCCAATTTTACCTTGATGTTGGTTCCATTTATTATTAAAGGAATCATCCATTCATCTGTATTCTGAACGATGGAAATTTGTTTTAAAGTTTCTAAATTGGTAATATTTTGATGTGCGTTTTCTATGCTTTCCACTATTTCAACAAAGAAGGAATCCTCTAATTCATCATCCTCTGAGTCAGGTTTGATCACTTGTTTGCAAGTTTTCTTTATGCTTACCTCTTGCACAGCTCTTGCTTTGTTTCCTGTGCTAAGTTTTTTAAACTGCTGCGAATTTGTACCGACCTACATTAAGATACGTAGTGGTTGAGCTTGTGACATTTATTTCAGGTTTTTCCATATGCAGGGCATTTCTAATCTGATGAGTGTTGCTACACCTTTTACACATCATGACGCTCGTGATGTCACGCGTAAATGGCTGCTGTCATTATTAAAATGGATTGGATTGGATTTTGTTTATTTTCACATGAACCGAGGTACAGTGAAAAGTATTTTTCTGTGAGCAGCTCAACAGTACATGAAAAGAAAAGGAAATAAAAGAAAATACATAATAGGGCAACACAAGGTACACAATGTAACTAGATAACACCGGCATCGGGTGAAGCATGCAGGGCTGTAGTGTTAATGAGGTCAGTCCATAAGAGGATCGTTTAAGAGTCTGGTAACAGTGGGGAAGAAGCTGTTTTTGAGTCTGTTCGTGTGTGTTCTCAGACTTTTGTATCTCCTGCCCTATGGAAGTGATGCACCATCAATTGGACACGAGGCGAAGATGTGATCCAAACAAAAGGCTTTAATGCACAAGGTGTGTACCCGGCAGCAGACGTACAGCAGAATGGCCGACTGCCAGGGAACACGGGTTCTTATATCCCGCTTTGTAGGTGGAGCTACCTACCTCTCAGCCAATCGGCTGAGAGGCACATGACTTACCCGGGCCAATGGGCAGCGAGTCCTCTGCACCAATAGCAGCTAACCTCTGAGGTACCGTAATACCCCTAGTCATACTACCACATTCACCCCTTGTTGAAAAGAAGCCGGTGGGGGGGGGGGGGGGGGGGGGGGGGGGGGAGAACGGGCATGGGGGGGTGGTGTCCCGTGAGTACGTGAGACTGGTAGTATGACTAAGATGTTTAGGCCGTGCCGTTGCATCGATGGCTGCCCACTGACCCGTGACTAATATGCAAGAGGAGAAAAGAACAATAACTATGTACAGTGTGCATAATCGGGGGGGGGGGGGGGGGGGGATGGGTGAATAGGTAAAGAACAAAATATCACAAGAGTCCATCCGCAGACAGAAGTCCACCCGTAGGTCACATCGATTCAATCAGTCGAGTGGGCCCCTTCGATGTCCTGCTTGACCTGCGTAGTGGTGCCGGTGATGTCGGAGCGGTGGTCGTCCGTGACTCCGGGACCGATGATCTTGTTTCTGTGTCCGTACCCCTGGTCGGAGCTAGCGGGGGCCAGGCCAGGGGAGGGGGTCCCTGTCTGCTGAGCTGTGGGTGCGTCATTGCTGGGAGCAGTGGGTGTCGGGGGGGCTGGTGCGGGGGGGTGTGGCCGAGATCGGCGGGTGCCAGGTCCTGAAGGGAGACTGTCTCCTGTCGGCCGTCGGTATACTCCACATACGATTATTGTGGGTTGGCGTGGAGCAGCTGGACTCTTTCGACCAACGGGTCCGACTTGTGCACCCGCACGTGTTTCCAGAGCAGAATGGGCCCGGGGGTAGCCAGCCAGGTCGGGAGCGGGGTCCCTGAGGAAGACTTCCTGGGAAAAACAAGAAGACGTTCGTGAGGCGTTTGGTTAGTGGCGGTACAGAAAAGTGACCGGATTGAGTGGAGGGCGTCTGGTAGGACCTCTTGCCAGTGGGAGACTGGGGGATTTCTGGACCGCAGTTCTCCCTCTCGACCTGCCCGTTACCCCGGGGGTTGTAACTGGTCATCCTGCTGGAGGCGATGCCCCTGCTGAGCAGGAATTGATGCAGCTCGTCGCTCATAAATGAGGACCCCCGATCGCTATGAATGTATGCGGGGTAACCGAACAGGGAGAAGATGGGATGCAGGGTTTTGATAATAGTGATTGTGGTCATGTCAGGGCAGGGGATGGCGAAAGGGAAATGGGAGTACTCATCAATCATGTTGAGGAAGTACGTGTTGCGGTTGTTGGAGGGGAGGGGACCTTTGAAGTCCACGCTGAGACGTTCAAAGGGGCGGGAAGCCTTTATCAGGTGCACTCGTTCAGGGCGGTAGAAGTGCGGCTTGCAATCCGAACAGACATGGCAGTCCCTCGTCACTGTCCTGACCTCCTCGATGGAGTAGGGCAGGTTGCGGGTCTTTATGAAATGGAAAAAGCGGGTGACCTCCGGGTGGCAGAGGTCCGCATGGAGGGTTCGAAGACGGTCCACTTGCGCGTTGGCACAGGTGCTGCGGGGCAGGGCATCGGGAGGCTCGTTTAGCTTCCCAGGACGATACAAGATGTCGTAGTTGTACGTGGACAACTCAATTCTCCACCGCAAGATTTTATCGTTCTTTATCTTGCCCCTCTGTGCATTATCAAACATGAAAGCTATTGACCTTTGGTCTGTGAGGAGGGTAAACCTCCTGCCGGCCAGATAGTGCCTCCAATGTCGCACAGCTTCAACTATGGCCTGCGCTTCCTTCTCGACCGAGGAGTGTCGGATTTCGGAAGCTTGGAGCGTCCGGGAGAAGAAGGCCACGGGTCTGCCCGCTTGGTTGAGGGTGGCCGCCAGAGCAATGTCAGACGCGTCGCTCTCGACCTGAAAGGGGAGGGACTCGTTGATAGTGGCCTTTGCAATGTCTGCTTTGATGCGGCTAAAGGCCTGGCGGGCCTCCATCGACAGGGGGAACGTGGTGGACTGGATGAGGGGACGGGCTTTGTCGGCGTAGTTGGGGACCCACTGGACGTAATATGAAAAGAAGCCCAAACAGCGCTTGAGGGCTTTGAGGAAGTGGAGGAGGGGGAGCTCCATCAGGGGGCGCATGCATTCGGGGTCGGGGCCTATCACTCCATTGTGCACTACATAGCCGAGGATGGCTAGACGGTCGGTGCTAAACACGCACTTATCCTTATTGTAGGTCAGGTTAAGGAGTTTTGCGGTATGGAGGAAGTTGTGGAGGTTGGCATCGTGGTCCTGCTGGTCGTGGCCGTAGATGGTGACATTGTCGAGATACGGAAGGTTGCCCGTAAACAGTGTTGGTCGACCATTCGGTCCATCTCCCTTTGGAAGACTGAGACACCATTCGTGACACAGAAAGGAACCCTTAAAAAGTGGTAGTGTCGCCCATCCGCTTCGAACGCAGTGTACTTTCGGTCACTCGCGCGGATGGGGAGCTGATGGTAGGCGGACTTAAGGTCCACCGTGGAAAAACATTGTACTGTGCGATCCTGTTAACCAGGTCGGAGATACATGGGAGGGGATACGCATCCAGCTGCATAAACCTGTTGATGGTCTGACTGTAGTCTATGACCATCCAATTTTTCTCCCCGGTCTTAACCACCAGCACTTGGCCTCGCCAGGGGCTGTTGCTAGCCTCGATAACCCCCTCCTTCAAAAGACTTTGGACTTTGGACCTGATGAAGGTCTGGTCCTGGGTACTGTACCGTCTGCTCCTGGTGGCGACGGGTTTGCAATCTGGGGTGAGGTTTGCAAACAAGGATGGGGGATCGACCTTGAGGGACACGAGGCTGCAGACAGTAAAGGGGGGCATAGGGCCGCCGAATTTGAATGTTAAGCTCTGGAGGTTGCACTGGAAATCTAACCCCAGGAGTGGTGCCGCGCAGAGGTGGGGAAGGACGAAGAGCTTATAGTTTTTAGACACCCTCCCCTGGACCGTGAGGTCCGCTATGCAGCACCCTGTGATCTGGACCGAGTGCGAACCGGAGGCCAGAACGATTCTCTGTTTTACCGGGTAAGCGGGAAGTGCACAGCGTCTTACCGTGGCGGGGTGGACAAAACTTTCCGTGCTCCCGGAATCCAATAGACAGCTCGTCTCATGACAGTTTAGGAAGATCTTCGTGGTCTCCATGGAAAGCGTGCGGGGCCGTGACTGGTCCAATATTACTGAGGCGAGTCGTGGCAGGAACTCCGAGTCGTCATCCAGCAGTGAGTGATCACTTGCGGGGTCCTCGGTGCCAATCCAAGGTGGCGGCGCCCGTCGGCCGCACGTGGTGGGGGGTGAACAAAATGGCAGCGCCCGGGGATCGCACGTGGCGTTGGGGGGCCAAAATGGCGGCGCCCGGTGACCACTTGTGGCGGTGGGGGCAGAAAGGTCCGTGGGTTGCGTGGGGCGCGTAAGGAGCACGGGGGGAGGACCCGCGGTCGCTGTTCGGGATTGCAGCGACTGCCTTGGACTGGCAAACGGCCGCGTAATGGCCCTTTTTGCCGCAGCCTTTACAGGTTGCGGTGCGGGCCGGACAGCGCTGGCGGGGGTGCTTGGCCAGGCCGCAAAAGTAGCAGCGGGGCCCTGTGGGTTTATCGGGGTGCCCCGCGGTGCAGGCCTGGGGGGGGGTCAGAGTCTGCTGAGGTGAGGGGGGGTCGCGTTCCATGCCGCCCAGGGGGCCGCCGCGTGGTCGGGAGCATACGTGCGGGCGTTGCGATTAGCGATATCGAGAGAGGAGGCGAGGGCCCGTGCCTCAGCGAGGCTTAAAGTTTATTTCTCCAAGAGTCTCTGGCGGATCTGGGAAGATTGAATACCCGCCATGAAAGCGTCTTGAATTAAACGTTCGGTGTGCTCGGCCGCAGAAACCAGTGAGCAGGCGCAGTTTCTCCCCAGAACAAGGAGGGTCTGGTAGAACCCGTCCAAAGACTCACCAGGGAATTGCTGTCTCGTGGCCAGCAAGTGCCGAGCGTAGACCTGGTTCACTGGCCGGATGAAATGTCCCTTAAGCAAGTCCATAGCTGCGTCATAGTCTGTTGTGTCCTCTATGAGCGTGTACACGGCGTGCCCACGCACGAGTGGAGGATATGTAGTTTTTGTTCCCTCGGGCGGTTTTCGGCTGTGCTCAAATAACTATTGAAACAAGCCAGCCAGTGTTTAAATGCAGTTGTTGCATTTGCTGCGTGCGGGCTGAAGGCACTCCGGCTTGATACAAAGCTCCATCTTTTAAAATTTGTCCATTAAATTGATGCACCATCAATTGGACACGAGGCGAAGATGTGATCCAAACAAAAGGCTTTAATGCACAAGATATGTGCCCGGCAGCAGACGTACAGCAGAATGGCCGACTGCCGGGGAACACGGGTTCTTATATCCCGCCTTGTAGGTGGAGCTACTGACCTCTCAGCCAATCGGCTGAGAGGCACATGACTTACCCGGGCCAATGGGCAGCGAATCCTCTGCACCAATAGCAGCTCACCTCTGAGGTACCGTAATACCCCTAGTCATGCTACCACAGAAAGAAGTTGGAAGAGTGAGTAAGCCGGGTGGGAGGGGTCTTTGATTATGCTGGCTGCATTCCCCAGGCAGCAGAAGGTCTAGATGGAGTCAATGTATGGGAGGCCGGTTGTGTTTCACGACTCTCTAGAGTTTCTTGCAGTCTTGGGCCGAGCAGTTGCCTTACCAGGCTATGATGCAGCCAGATAGGATGCTTTCTATGGTGCATCTGTAAATGTTGGTAAGAGTTAATGTGGACATGCCAAATTTCCTTAGTTTCCTGAGGAAGTATAGGCGCTGTTGTGCTTTCTTGGTGGTAGCGTCGACGTGGGTGGACCAGGACAGGTTTTTTGGTGATGTGCTCCCCTAGGAATTTGAAACTGTTAAAAATCTCCACTTCGGCCCCATTGATGCTGACACGGGTGTATACAGTACTTTGCTTCCTGAAGTCAATGAACAGCTCTTTAGTTTTGCTGGCATTGAGGGATAGATTGTTGTCGCTGCACCACTCCATTAGGTTCTCTATCTCCCTCCTGTATTCTGACTAGTCGTTATTCGAGATCCGGTCCATTATGGTCGTATCGTCAGCAAACGTGTAGATGGAGTTGGAATAAATTTTGCTGTGCAGTCGTGTGTGTACAGGGAGTATAGTAGAGGGCTAAATACGCAGCCTTGTGGGCTGCCGTCTGGAGCATGTTTCCCTTTTAGGTGCGGCACTGCATTAATGGCGTCGGCCACATTGTTAGTTCTTGTGCCAGTTTCTCCGACAATCATTTTGGAAAATTCATTTCTGGCAAGTTCGCTTGCTCTACGCATACTGATTGTGCCTTCCAATGTCAAATCAGACTGTCGCAATAGCCTTTCTCGCAGTTTGTCACTTTTTATTCCTTAAACTATCTGATCTCGCAAAAGTGAGTCAAGGAGAATCGAAAAAGTACATGTCTGCTCTTTAGTCTCAGATCCATTGTGTAACAGTCAAGTGTTTCTTTCACCTGCTTTTTGCACTCTTCACCTGAACACAGACCGTTTTAACGTTTTATTTTGTTACAACTGGCAATGATTGTCAAACTTCTCGATAACTTTGTTGTTTTTTTTATCTGCTTCATTCTCAAACCAGAATGAGTTAAAGATTTCAATGACATGTGAGCCAGCCACTGTTAAGAACAGTGCTATTTTGCACTGGCCGCTCGCCGCTTCTAGGTCTAGGTCAGAGGTATTCAATTCAAACTGCTGCTTGAAATTGCGCCAAGTAGTGTCTACTTTACCCGAAGTATGAAATTGCCGTGGAGTTTTCAGACATTCCATCTCGCCTCGATTGGGATTTACTTCCGGCGTCGTCGTTGAAATCAGACTCTGATTAGAAATGTTTTGTTTCATGAAAATTTCTTGCAAACTTCTCTTTTCTCTCTGTACCTTTCTATTGATCTTCAGCATGCACACCTGGTACCTTATGATGTCCACTCCATGGGCGCAATTCTCCCATCGGGAGACTAAGTCCCGACGTCGGAGTGAAAATCGGAATGTTTCACTCCAGCGTCGGAGGCCGCTCCCGGCCCCTATTCTCCCACCGCCCCCCCCCCCCCCCCCCCCCCCCCCGGGGGCTAGGAGCGGCGCCGCGTCATTTCCTCCCCGCGACCGCCCCGCAAGAAGTCGGATGGATCTTGTGGGGCGGCAGAGGAAAGGAGGTCCTCCTTTAGAGAGGCCGGCCCGCCGATCGGTGGGCACCGATCGCGGGCCAGACCCCTTTTGAGGCCCCCCCCGATGCAAGAACCCCCCTCCCCCCCCCCACAGGCCGCCCCCCCAGCATTCCCGCGCTGTTCCTGCCGGCAGCGACCAGGTGTGGACGGCGCCGGCGGGAATCCATTGTGTTGGGCAGGCTGCTCAGCCCATCCGGGCCGGAGAATCGCCGCTCGCCCGTTACAAACGGCCAGTGGCGTTTCTACCAGCAGCCAGCCGTGAAAGTCGCCGCGCCTGTTTGGGGGGGGGGGTAGGAGAATTGCGTGCGGGTGCTGGGGCGGCGTGGCAGGACTCGCTCGGCGCCCTGGCGATTCTCCCACCCGGCGTGGGGGGGGGAGAATTCCACTCCTGGTATCATGTGATGTTCTTTGATTTCTGAATGAGGGTGGCTTCGAAGTGTAGTGTCTCACAAAGAATATCAAGCGATGTATTGAACAAAGCTAATTATTGACACTACAACTAAACAGATTTGATTTGCTTGCTAAGATATAAAGGATAACAGATTGACTAAAACAGATTGATTCTAACCATGATGTGGAGATGCCGGCGTTGGACTGGGGTGAGCACAGTAAGAAGTCTTACAACACCAGGTTAAAGTCCAACAGGTTTGTTTTAAATCACTAGCTTTCGGAGCACTGCTCCTTCCTCAGGTGAATCTAACTGCGGAGGTCCTGATTCCACGACTATTCTCTATCTCGCCGAACAACCTCCTCCCCGAATCAAGAGTATCACGTGATCCACATGTATGTGCTTGATCGACATTAATGGTTGGATGTAGTTACAGTAAATTGTTAACCCTTAACCCTTCTTACAATACACATATTGTCACAGGGGTATGAGAGTATGAGTGTGTGTGTGCGGGGAAGTGTGTGTGTGTGTTTTTGTGGAAGTGTGTGTGAGAATATGTGAGGATGTGTGTGCTGGAGTGTGTATGTGTGCAGGAGTGTGTGTGAGTTGGATGTGTGTGTGGCAATGTGAGTGAATTGGATGCGAGTGTGGGAGTATGTGAGCGTGAGAGTATGTGAGGGTGAGAGTATATGGCCATGGGAGTATGTGAATGTGGGAGTCTGTGTGTGGGAGTGTGTGTGTGGGTGTGTGTGCGGGAGTTGCAGTGTGTGTGTATTAGTGTGGGAGTGTGGGAAGTGTGTGCGTGTAGAGGGGGGGGAGATTGTGTGTGTGTGGGGGGGCGGTTGATGGAGGGGGGGGCGCGAGAGTATATTTGTGTGACCCAAGAAATCGGAGAGATTTGGTTCAGTTGGTTGGCTGGCAGCCAATGGATTTGCCAGGTACTGTATTCTGCCCGGCAACAGACAGTGATTGGTTCCTGCCAGGTGGGGTTTTCAGAGAACCCAGCAGAAAGTTCCTGGACACTGTATTGCTCTCTCTTTCTCCCAAATGTTTCCTGCCTGCTGGTCCCGGATCTGCAGAGAAGTCTCGAGACCCTGATGAATATACAATGAAAACCATTACAGACAGAAAGCAAATACCTCATCTAACTGGAAGCCTAGACTGAAGAAAGATCTAACCGGAAGACATCTACCTCAGAGACTTTTGTCGTTTTATTTTCTGTATTATTTTTACACTCCTCTTTCCCCTCTATTAGTTTGTCTTCTGTGCGTGTAGACGGTGGAGGTGAGTTAAAGAGAGGGGATGTTCGAAATTATTTAATAGTTAATTAGTTGCATTTGCTGCCTATTTAATTAGTAAAAATTAATTGTGTTTAAATTTACAAATTTGGTGACCATTGTTGGGCAGCCAAAGACTTCAGGTATTTTAAATTATTCTTTTATTATAAAAACATTTATTAAGGCATTTTGAAAGCAAACATAACAGTGAATAGTACACCCCCCAACCAGCAACCATACCCAGCCAACATGGCTTAACATACAGTTCCCCAGTACCCCCCCTCCTCCCGCTGATCCCGCCTAATCTATCTCCCCCCCTGCCCCCACCCCCTCCCACCCCCTATCGTATCTGATGGCAGCTTAATTTTCTCCAAAGAAGTCGATAAACGGCTGCCACCTCTAGGTGAACCCTAAAGTCGATCCTCTCAGGGCGAACTAGATCTTCTCAAGCCTGAGAAACCCGGCCATGTCACTAACCCATACCCCTGTTTTCGGGGGCTCCAAGTCCCTCCAAGATCCGTCTCCGGGCTACCAGGGAGGCAAAGGCCAAAACATCAGCCTCTCGCACCCCCTGGACTCCTGGGTCTTCCGACAATCCAAAAATCACCACCTCTTGACTCGGCGCCACCCTTATGTTTAGCACCGTGGACATGACATCGGCCAATCCTTGCCAGAATCCCCTAAGCTTCGGGCATGCCCAAAACAAGTGGACATGTTTTGCGGGCCCTCCCGTACATCGTCCACACCTGTCCTCGACCTCTTTAAAGAACCTGCTCATCCGGGCCACCGTCGTGTGTGCCCAGTGGATCACCTTAAATTGTATCAGACTGAGCCTGGCACATGATGAGGACGTGTCGACTCTACTCAGAGCATCCTCCTTAGACCTACCTCCAGTTTCTTGCCCAACTCATCCTCTCACTTAGGGTTTACCTTCCCGATCTGGGTTCCCTCACACTCCATGAGCTCTTTATAAAGCTCTTGAACAAGGGGACATTTGCTATCCTCCAGTCTTCTGGCACTATTCCCGTGGACAATGCCATAAAGATCAAAGCCAAAGGCTCAGCAATCTCCTCCCCAACTTCCCAGAGAATCCTAGGATAAATCCCATCCGGCCCTAGGGACTTATCCATTTTCACACTTTCCAGAATTGCTCACACCTCCCCATGAACCTCAAGCCCTTCTAGTCTAGTAGCCTGTATCTCAGTATTCTCCTTGACAACATTGTCTTTTTCCTGCGTGAATACTGACGAAAAATATTCATTTAGCACCTCTCCTATGTCCTCGGACTCCAAGCACAACTTCCCACTACTGTCCTTGACTGGCCCTACTCTTACCCTAGTTATTATTTTATTCCTGGCATACCTATAGAAAGCTTTAGGGTTATCCTTGATCCTGCCTGCCAAAGACTTCTCATGTCCCCTCCTGGCTCTTCTTAGCTCTCTCTTTAGGTCCTTCCTAGCTAACTTGTAACTCTTGAGCGCACTAACTGAACCTTCACGTCTCATCTTTACATAAGCCTCCTTCTTCCTCTTGACAAGTGATTCAACTACTTTAGTAAACCACGGTTCCCTCGCTTGACCACTTCCTCCCTGCCTGACAAGTACATACTTATCAAGGACACGCAGTTGCTGTTCCTTGAACGAGCTTCACATTTCAATTGTGCCCATCCCCTGCAGTTTCCTTCCCCATCCTATGCATTCTAAGTCTTGCCTCATCGCATCATAATTGCCTTTCCCCCAGCTATAACTCTTGCCCTGCGGTATATACCTATCCCTTTCCATCGCTAAAGTAAACGTAACTGAATTGTGGTCACTATCACCAAAATGCTCACCTACCTCCAAATCTGACACCTGTCCTGGTTCATTACCCAGTACCAAATCCAATACGGCCTCGGCCTATCTACATACTGCATCAGGAAACCCTCCTGCACACATTGGACAAAAACGGACCCATCTAAAGTACTCGAACTATAGTGTTTCCAGTCAATATTTGGAAAGTTAAAGTCCTCCATAACAACTACCCTGTTACTTTCACTCCTATCCAGAGTCATCTTTGCAATCCTTTCCTCTACATCACTGGAACTTTTCGGAGGCCTTTAGAAAACTCTCAACAGGGTGATCTCTCCTTTCCTGTTTCTAACCTCAGCCCATACTACCTCAGTAGACGAGTCCTCATCAAACATCCTTTCTGCCACTGGAATACTGTCCTTGACTGACAATGCCACCCCTCCCCCTCTTTTACCACCTGCCCTGAGCTTACTGAAATATCAAAACCTGGAGAATTCCCTCACTACCTGCAGAATCTCCCTAACCAGCCTGTCCATCTCTGCCCGTTCCATCTTCTCCCTATGAGCCCGTATCGAAATAAACTCCCCCCTAACTACTGCCTTCAACGCCTCCCATACTGTTGCTGCCGAAACCTCCCCTGTGTCGTTTATCCCCACATAATTCTGGATGGCCTCTCTCACCCGCACACACACCTCCTCCTCCGCTAACATCTAATCTCCAGTGTGGCCGCTGGCCCCCCTCCTTGCCCACCCGTAAATCCACGCAGTGTGTGACACAGTCCGACACAACAATCGCCGAGTGCTCGGCGTCTACCATCCCCGCCAGGAAAGCCTTGTCTAAAATTTTAAAAATCGATCTGGGAGTACACCTTGTGTACATGGGAGAAAAAAGAAAATTCCTTCACTCTTGGCCGTCTGAACCTCCACGGATCCACCCCTCCCATCTGCTCCATAAACCACTTTAGTTCCTTTGCAGCCGCTGACACCCTCCCTGTTCTTGAGCTCGACCAATCCAACCTTGGATCCTGTACCGTGTTGAAATCTCCCCCCCCAATAATCAGCCGATGCGTGTCCAGATCAGGGACCTTCCCCAATACCCACCTCATGAACTCCACATCGTCCCAGTTTGGTGCACAACTGTTCACCACTACCACCGGCATCCCCTCCAGCTTCCCACTCGCCATAACGTACCTACCCCCCCCCCCCCCCCCCCCCGAGTTAGCCACTATGCTTCCCACTTCAAATGACACCCACTTATTGATCAGAATCACTACTCCCCTTGTTTGAGAGTCTAGCCCTGAATGGAATACCTGCCCAACCCACCCCTTCCTCAGCCTAGTCTGATCCACCAACCTCAGGTGTGTCTCCTGTAGCATTGCCATGTCCGCCTTTAAACTCTTCAGATGCGCAAACACGCGGGACCTCCTGACTGGCCCATTCAGCCCTCTCACATTCCATGTGATCAGTCTGGTCGGGGGAGCAGGGAACCCCCCCCCCCCGCCGATCAACCATAACCCTTCCGAAGCCACCCCCGAGCCCGCATCCTGCACCACCTCAGGCCCACCCTCGGACACCCGCCGTCATCTACCCCCACCCTATCACCATTCGTCAATCCCTCCCAGCAGACTTCTGCCCCCCCTCCCTCTCCCCCCACCCCATAACAAAATAGCAATCCCAACCCCCATTGACAAACATCACCTGCTCACCCCCCACTGCGCTTCCATGAGCTAACCCGTCCAGCTAGCCTGATGGCCCCTGCCCACGGCGCCAAGCATCCTACCCCCCATGGATTTTCCACCACCGCTCAACAACTTACATATACAAACATAACAATCCCCAACAAACAGAAAGAAGAAAATTCCACCCACCATCCCCCATTAGAACAAAGTTAACCCGCAAACAAAACGGAGCAACGGCCCCGAACATAGTCCAAAAATTGTTCATACAAACCAGAAGAAAAGAAGTTTAACAAAAGTTTCAGAACATAGACACTCGCTCCAAAGTTCAATGTCCTCCATCTCCTGCCAGCCCCTTGTCCCTGATAACATTTAACGCCTCCTCTGGCACTTGGTACAGCGTAAAAAACTTCACCCCCTTCTTTAAGAGGGCCGACTTAGCCTTCTTTAAGCGCGCCCTTCTTTTGGCCAGCTCTGCACCCAGGTCCTGGTAGATACCGAGCTCACTGCCTTCCCAGGTGCAGTGCCTCGTCTCCCTGGCCCACCTCAAAATCTGTTCCTTATTCAGGGACCGATGCATTTGCACCACCATCGTCCTCGGCGGCTCGTTTCTCTGCGGCTTCCTCATAAGCGCCCTGTTCACTTCCAAGGGCTGAGCTCTTCACCCAGCAACTTCTCAAACATTCGTGCCACATATGCACCGGCATCCACTCCCTCGCTGCCCACTGGCAGGCCGATGATCCTCAGATTTTGCCTGCGCCATCTATTCTCAAGATCCTCCACTTTGTCCTGCAGCCTATTCTGATGGCCTCTCATCAGCCCCATGTCTGCCGCCATCGTGGCCAACTGCTCATCATGCTCACCCGCCACCTCCTCCACCTTCCGAATCACCTGGCCCTGGGCCTCTAAACTCAGTTCCATGCGGTCAATCCCCAACTTTATCGGATCTACCACCCTGGCCAGGTCCTCCAGATACTCCTTCCTCTGCTGGGCAAATTTCTCATGGAGAAAGGTCACTAGTTGATCCGTCGACCACTGGGCCGGCAGACTCGGACCCTGACCTCCCGCCATCTTCCCCTGTGTTGCATGCTGCACACCAGGTTTCAATGAATGTTCCCTCCTTTTTCGACCACTTCTGGTCCATGAATCCATAAACCGGTGGGATATTCTCTTCTTCCACCTCACCAACACCTTATACTATCATTCAGTTCCACCGTAAATCGGAGAAAAAGGTCCGAAAAATCCACCAAGAGTGGGAGCCACCAAATGTGCGTCAACTCACACCATGGTTGCCACCGGAAGTCGGGTATTTTAAATTATTAAGAGTTCATTTCAACTGGGTTCCGACTCCGGATCAGGTGGGGCTGGAATTGACCGTGCACTAGCCCGGAGGTCATAACACGTGCGTGAGGGAGAGTGCGTGTGTGACCCATACCCCAGTGAGTGTCAGCAAGGACAAAGTATTTGCACCTTGAAAGGAAAATCAAGAAGCAGGAGAACACTGAGAAATAACAGCAGTTTAATTTAATATTACTGACAGCGTGACTTCAATAAAACACATCGACACTCTGCAGACAAGCTGTGCTGGGAGAAAGACTGCAATTACACTGGACAGGAAAGCCGTCTCTTAAACAAAGCGACCGTCCCTGGTGGCACCACACTTTGGGAATACCGGAGGAAAGGTGTGGAGCCAATACACTGTTCCGGATTGGGATTTGGAGAGGACCCAGGACACAACGCATTGTAGAAGAGGCAGTCCGTGGAAAGCGTGCCATTCGGCATGAGTGAATAAATCATTGGAGTTGGGCAGCATCTCTGCGACAGACACCCCCCCCCCGCACCCAAAGGTGCCGGAGCAATTGAAGGGGCATCGGGAGATTTGAAAATAGACAGGGAAATGATAACCGGCAAAAGCCCTATGCACAGAACTGGTCGGAGTTGTAAATTTTGAGTCCGCACTCATAACAACAACCCACAGTAATATCAGGTGAATCAATGTGAGGGAATCACAGACTCATGTCCCACCACCGTGTGGGGGAATCACAGACACAGACCCACGTCCCATCACCGTGTGGGGGAATCACAGACACAGACCCACGTCCCATCACCGTGTGGGGGAATCACAGACACAGACCCACGTCCCATCACCGTGTGGGGGAATCACAGACACAGACCCACGTCCCAACACCGTGTGGGGGAATCACAGACACAGATCCACGTCCCATCACCGTGTGGGGGAATCACAGACACAGACCCACGTCCCATCACCATGTGCGGGAATCACAGACCCCCGTCCCATCACCGTGTGGGGGAATCACAGACACAGACCCACGTCCCATCACCGTGTGGGGGAATCACAGACCCACGTCCCATCACCGTGTGGGATAATCACAGACCCTGTCCCATCACCGTGTGGGGGAATTACAGACCCACGTCCCGTCACCGTGTGGGGTAATCACAGACCCTGTCCCATCACCGTGTGGGGGAATTACAGACCCACGTCCCGTCACCGTGTGGGGTAATCACAGACCCTGTCCCATCACCGTGTGGGGGAATCACAGACACAGACCCACATCCCATCACTGTGTGGGGGAATGACAGACCCCCGTCCCCTCACCCTAGAACCATAAAAAAGTTACAGCACAGAAGGAGGCCATTCTGCCATCTGGCCTATGCTAACCCGGGTACACCGAGGTGCCCTTTCTATTCCCACTTTCCTGCACCCGGTCCATAGCCCTGTAGCTCACAGCACTTAAGGTACTTTTTAAAAAGAATTTAGGGTCTCTGCCTCCACCAACTCAGGCAGTGAATTCCAGACTCCCACTATTTCTCATGTTCCCTCTACACCTTCTGCCTCTTATCTTGAATCTCTGTCCCCTGCTTCAAGAATTCTCCACCATGGGAAACAATTTTATCCTGCCCACTCTATCTCTTTATCTCATAGCTTTGTACACCTCAGTTAAGTCACCCCTCAGTCTTCTTTGTTTCAAGGAAAATTACCCCAACCTATCTAATCTCTCCTCGTAGCGACACGTTTCCAGCCCTGGCAACATTCTTGTAAACCTCCCCTGTACTCTCTGCAGACCAATTACATCCTTCCTGTAATGTGGTGACCAGAACATCACACAATACTCCAGCTGTGGCCTCACCAGTTTTTATACAATTCCAATATTATATCCTTACCTTTATATTCTATACCTCTGCAGTGAAGGAGAGCATTCTATAAGCTTTCTTTATAACCTTGTCTTCTTGCACTGCTGTCTTTAGGGACCTGTGTACTTGCACGCCAAGATCTCTTACTTCATCTACCCCTGTTAGTATAGTGTGGGGAAATCACAGACACAGACCCCCGTCCCATCACTGTGTGGGGGAATCACAGACACAGACCCTGTCCCATCACCGTGTCTGGGAATCACAGACACAGACCCTGTCCCATCACCGTGTGTGGGAATCACAGACACAGACCCTGTCCCATCACCGTGTGTGGGAATCACAGACACAGACCCATGTCCCATCACCGTATTGGGAATCATAGACACAGACCCTGTCCCATCACTGTGTGGGGAATCACAGACACAGACCCACATCCCATCACCATGTTGGGAATCACAGACACAGACCCACGTCCCATCACCATGTGGGGAATCACAGACACAGACCCTGTCCCGTCACCGTGTGGGGGAATTACAGTCACAGACCCTGTCCCATCACCGTATTGGGAATTACAGACACAGACCCTGTCCCATCACTGTGTGGGGAATCACAGACACAGACCCTGTCCCATCACCATGTTGGGTAATCACAGGTTCACGTGAATCCCTTCCCCTATTTTGCAGCATTAATCCCAGCACTGCATGTGTCTGCAGATAAAAGCCAATCAGTAATGCACATTGAAACAACCAATCAGTTCACATATTACTGAGTTCTGTTAGAGCATAAAAATCAATGTGCAACAAAGAAAAATTATAAACATTCTCTCATACTTAGTGTAACTGAAAGACATCATATACATATATAAACCAAATCTTAGTAATGGAACTTTCCTAGATTAAATAGCATTGCAGAAATTCAGGAACATTCTCCCTTTCCATTTCCCACTCCGATTTATCATCTTCGGTATTGCTCCAGGAATCTGCCCGTTTGCTTTTATTTACAACATCGAGGTGATAATTCTCCAATTACAGCTGTCACCAGCAACACAACATGAACCTCTCTCTCTCTCTCTCCCTGGGGAGGGGCCCGGGCTGCTTGAACCCAAAGATGAGAGGTCAGCGTCCATCCGACCGGCGAGCCCCACCAATCACCCCTTGGGAATGAGACACCTTCCCCACCCACTATTCAAAATGCCGGGTCCCGGAGGTGAAAGGTTAGGGTCCAGAAGAGGGGTGGGAGGGGGGAAGAGATCAACACTCATTTGCGACGGTGACCCCCCAGACGCATGGGGTCAGCAATCAGCTGGTAATCAATTGGCAAGTGAGGGGGGGGGCATAGCTCTGTCCTGCCACTTGCCCCTTCCACCCAGACCCCTCCGCTTACACCACCCACCCCTCCCCCCGGGTATAAACAATATTCCCAAACTGCCTATCCCTCCCAGGCGCAGCAGAGGGATTGATGGTGGGATTGAGTTTAGCCTGGGGGCGGGGAGGAGGAGGTGAGGGGGGGGGGGGGGGGGGGGGGGGGGGGGGGGGGCAGGGGGGGGGGAGTGGTTGGTCTGCGATAAACTGGGCAGCAGGGTTAGAAAGGAAGATTTGATTCAGGAGGTGATTCTGGGCAGCGTTGGTGAATTGGGAGCGCGAGATTAATCCATGCAGCAGTTTGGTTGGTCGATCGCTTTCCATCAGGTTCAAATTGAAGCTGATATCTGTACAGGGTAACTGCATCCCAAACACAATCTGTGGCAACTAACATTCCCCCTTTAACAATCCATCAGAGGTAATATCGCCCCCCCCCCCCCCACCCACCCAATCACCCCCCCAGAAATGATCGAGGCATCGACACACGGTTGTGCCAATGGCAAGTTCCCGCCCTCCCTCCCTCCCTCCCACACCCAGCCCGCAGCCCACACCCCAGGGCCTCAGTTCTGTAGCTGTTCAAAGAATTTGTAAGTGGGGTTCTCGTAACCATGATTCTGCATCTTGTTCAACTGCCTCTCCTCTGGGGTCAACATGGGGTCAACCTGCAATCAACAAATCAGGAAAGAGTTGGTCAGTCAGTCACGCATTCTTTACAATAGGTCAATCCATTGGGATTATGTGCACTGAGAGTGAACGGGAAGGAGTTTGGATCGATTCGGATTTTGCACAGTGGAAGTGAATGGGAAGGGGTTTGGGTCCATTGGGATTGTGTACATTGTGAATGAACGGGAAGGGGTTTGGGTACATTGGGATTGTGAACAGTGGTAGTGAATGGGAAGGGGATTGGGCCCATTGGGATTGTGTACAGTGGGAGTGAACAAGAAGGGATTTGGGTCCATTGGGATTGTGTACAATGGGAGTGAACAGGAAGGGGTTTGGGTCCATTGGGATTGTGTAGAGTGGGAGTGCGTGGGAAGGGGTTTGGGGCCATTGAGATTGTGCACAGTGGGACTGAACAGTAAGGGGTTTGGGTCCATTGGGATTTTGTACAGTGGGGGGCAGCGAGAAGGGGTTTGGGTCCATTGGGATGGTGTAGAGTGGGAGTGCACAGGAAGGGGTTTGGGTCCATTGGGACTGTTTAGAATGGGAGTGCATGGTAAGGGGTTTGGGTACATTGGGATTGTGTAGAGTGGGAGTGAACGGTAAGGGGTTTGGGTTCATTGGTATTATGTACAGTTGGAGTGAATGGGATGGGGTTTGGGTCCATTGGGATTGAATACATTGGGAGTGAATAGGAAGGGATTTCTTTCCATTGGAATTGTGCACAGTGGAATTAACGAGAAGTTTGTGAGTCCATTTGGATTGTGTACATTGGTATTGAACTGGAAGGGGTTTAGGTCCATTGGGACAGTTGGTTTGAATGGGAAGGGGTTTGGGTCCATTGGGATTGTGGTCAGTGGGAGTGAACGGAATGGGTTTGGGTCCAGTGGGATTGTGCACAGCGGGAGTGAACGAGAAAGTGTTTGGGTCCATTGGGATTGTGTACAGTGGGAGTGAACAAGAAGGGATTTGGGTCCATTGGGATTGTGTACAGTGGGAGTGAACAGGAAGGGGTATGGGTCCATTGGGATTGTGTAGAGTGGGAGTGCACGGGAAGGGGTTTGGGGCCATTGGGATTGTGTAGAGTGGGAGTGAACGGTAAGGGGTTTGGGTACATTGGGATTGTGTAGAGTGGGAGTGAACAGTAAGGGGTTTGGGTACATTGGGATTGTGTAGAGTGGGAGTGAACGGTAAGGGGTTTGGGTTCATTGGTATTATGTACAGTTGGAGTGAATGGGAAGGGGTTTGGGTCCATTGGGATTGAATACATTGGGAGTGAATAGGAAGGGATTTGTAACCATTGGAACTGTGTACAGTGGAATTAACGAGACGTTTTTGAGTCCATTTGGATTGTGTACATTGGTATTGAACTGGAAGGGGTTTAGGTCCATTGGGACAGTTGGTTTGAATGGGAAGGGGTTTGGGTCCATTGGGATTGTGGTCAGTGGGAGTGAACGGGATGGGTTTGGGTCCAGTGGGATTGTGCACAGCGGGAGTGAACGAGAAAGTGTTTGGGTCCATTGGGATTGTGTACAGTGGGAGTGAATGGGATGGGGTTTGGGTCCATTGGGGTTGTGTTGAGTGGGAGTGAACAGTAAGGGGTTTGGGTCCATTGGGATTTTGTACAGTGGGGGGCAGCAAGAAGGGGTTTGGGTCCATTGGGATGGAGTAGAGTGGGAGTGCACAGGAAGGGGTTTGGGTCCATTGGGATTGTCGACAGTGCGAATGAACGGGAAGGGGTTTGGGTCCATTGGGATTGTGTAGAGTGGGAGTGAACGGTAAGGGGTTTGGATACATTGGGATTGTGTAGAGTGGGAGTGAACGGTAAGGGGTTTGGGTTCATTGGTATTATGTACAGTTGGAGTGAATGGGAAGGGGTTTGGGTCCATTGAGATTGTGTACAGTGGGAGTGAACAAGAAGGGATTTGGGTCCATTGGGATTGTGTACAGTGGGAGTGAACAGGAAGGGGTTTGGGTCCATTGGGATTGTGTAGAGTGGGAGTGCGCGGGAAGGGGTTTGGGGCCATTGAGATTGTGCACAGTGGGACTGAACAATAAGGGGTTTGGGTCCATTGGGATTTTGTACAGTGGGGAGCAGCGAGAAGGGGTTTGGGTCCATTGGGATGGTGTAGAGTGGGAGTGCACAGGAAGGGGTTTGGGTACATTGGGATTGTGTAGAGTGGGAGTGAACAGTAAGGGGTTTGGGTCCATTGGGATTGTGTAGAGTGGGAGTGAACGGTAAGGGGTTTGGGTTCATTGGTATTATGTACAGTTGGAGTGAATGGGAAGGGGTTTGGGTCCATTGAGATTGTGTACAGTGGGAGTGAACAAGAAGGGATTTGGGTCCATTGGGATTGTGTACAGTGGGAGTGAACAGGAAGGGGTTTGGGTCCATTGGGATTGTGTAGAGTGGGAGTGCGTGGGAAGGGGTTTGGGGCCATTGAGATTGTGCACAGTGGGACTGAACAGTAAGGGGTTTGGGTCCATTGGGATTTTGTACAGTGGGGGGCAGCGAGAAGGGGTTTGGGTCCATTGGGATGGTGTAGAGTGGGAGTGCACAGGAAGGGGTTTGGGTCCATTGGGACTGTTTAGAATGGGAGTGCATGGTAAGGGGTTTGGGTACATTGGGATTGTGTAGAGTGGGAGTGAACGGTAAGGGGTTTGGGTTCATTGGTATTATGTACAGTTGGAGTGAATGGGATGGGGTTTGGGTCCATTGGGATTGAATTGGGAGTGAATAGGAAGGGATTTGTTTCCATTGGAATTGTGCACAGTGGAATTAATGAGAAGTTTGTGAGTCCATTTGGATTGTGTACATTGGTATTGAACTGGAAGGGGTTTAGGTCCATTGGGACAGTTGGTTTGAATGGGAAGGGGTTTGGGTCCATTGGGATTGTGGTCAGTGGGAGTGAACGGGATGGGTTTGGGTCCAGCGGGATTATGCACAGCGGGAGTGAACGAGAAAGTATTTGGGTCCATCGGGATTGTGTACAGTGGGAGTGAACAAGAAGGGATTTGGGTCCATTGGGATTGTGTACAGTGGGAGTGAACAGGAAGGGGTTTGGGTCCATTGGGATTGTGTAGAGTGGGAGTGCGCGGGAAGGGGCTTGGGGCCATTGGGATTGGGCACAGTGGGAGTGAACAGTAAGGGGTTTGGGTCCATTGGGATTTTGTACAGTGGGGGGCAGCAAGAAGGGGTTTGGGTCCATTGGGATGGTGTAGAGTGGGAGTGCACAGGAAGGGGTTTGGGTCCATTGGGATTGTGTACAGTGCGAATGAACGATAAGGGGTTTGGGTCCATTGGGATTGTGTAGAGTGGGAGTGAACGGTAAGGGGTTTGGGTACATTGGGATTGTGTAGAGTGTGAGTGAACAGTAAGGGGTTTGGGTACATTGGGATTGTGTAGAGTGGGAGTGAACGGTAAGGGGTTTGGGTACATTGGGATTGTGTAGAGTAGGAGTGAACGGTAAGGGGTTTGGGTTCATTGGTATTATGTACAGTTGGAGTAAATGGGAAGGGGTTTGGTTCCATTGGGATTGAATACATTGGGAGTGAATAGGAAGGGATTTGTTTCCATTGGAATTGTGTACAGTAGAATTAACGAGAAGTTTGTGAGTCCATTTGGATTGTGTACATTGGTATTGAACTGCCAGGGGTTTAGGTCCATTGGGACAGTTGGTTTGAATGGGAAGGGGTTTGGGTCCATTGGGATTGTGGTCAGTGGGAGTGAACGGGATGGGTTTGGGTCCAGTGGGAATGTGCACAGCGGGAGTGAACGAGAAAGTGTTTGGGTCCATTGGGATTGTGTACAGTGGGAGTGAACAGTAAGGGGTTTGGGTCCATTGGGATTTTGTACAGTGGGGGGCAGCGAGAAGGGGTTTGGGACCATTGGGATGGTGTAGAGTGGGAGTGCACAGGAAGGGGTTTGGGTCCATTGGGATTGTCTACAGTGCGAATGAACGGGAAGGGGTTTGGGTACATTGGGATTGTTTAGAATGGGAGTGCATGGTAAGGGGTTTGGGTACATTGGGATTGTGTAGAATGGGAGTGAACGGTAAGGGGTTTGGGTACATTGGGATTGTGTAGAATGGGAGTGAACGGTAAGGGGTTAGGGTTCATTGGTATTATGTACAGTTGGTGTAAATGGGAAGGGGTTTGGTTCCATTGGGATTGAATACATTGGGAGTGAATAGGAAGGGATTTGTTTCCATTGGAATTGTGTACAGTAGAATTAACGAGAGGTTTGTGAGTCCATTTGGATTGTGTACATTGGTATTGAACTGGAAGGGGTTTAGGTCCATTGGGACAGTTGGTTTGAATGGGAAGGGGTTTGGGTCCATTGGGATTGTGGTCAGTGGGAGTGAACGGGATGGGTTTGGGTCCAGTGGGAATGTGCACAGCGGGAGTGAACGAGAAAGTGTTTGGGTCCATTGGGATTGTGTACAGTGGGAGTGAATGGGATGGGGTTTGGGGCCATTGGGATTGTGCACAGTGGGAGTGAACAGTAAGGGGTTTGGGTCCATTGGGATTTTGTACAGTGGGGGGGCAGCGAGAAGGGGTTTGGGTCCATTGGGATGGTGTAGAGTGGGAGTGCACAGGAAGGGGTTTGGGTCCATTGGGATTGTCTACAGTGCGAATGAACGGGAAGGGGTTTGGGTACATTGGGATTGTTTAGAATGGGAGTGCATGGTAAGTGGTTTGGGTACATTGGGATTGTGTAGAGTGGGAGTGAACGGTAAGGGGTTTGGGTTCATTGGTATTATGTACAGTTGGAGTGAATGGGAAGGGGTTTGGGTCCATTGGGATTGAATACATTGGGAGTGAATAGGAAGGGATTTGTAACCATTGGAATTGTGTACAGTGGAATTAACGATAAGTTTTTGAGTCCATTTGGATTGTGTACATTGGTATTGAACTGGAAGGGGTTTAGGTCCATTGGGACAGTTGGTTTGAATGGGAAGGGGTTTGGGTCCATTGGGATTGTGGTCAGTGGGAGTGAACGGGATGGGGTTTGGGTCCATTGGGATTGTGTACAGTGGGAGTGAACAGTAAGGGGTTTGGGTCCATTGGGAATGTGCACAGCGGGAGTGAACGGGATGGGTTTGCGTCCAGTGGGATTGTGCACAGCGGGAGTGAACGAGAAGGTGTTTGGGTCCATTGGGATTGTGTACAGTGGGAGTGAATGGGATGGGGTTTGGGGCCATTGGGATTGTGGACAGTGGAAGGGAACGGGATGGGGTTTGGGTCCATTGGGGTTGTGTACAGTGGGAGGGAACGGGATGGGGTTTGGGTCCATTAGGATTGTGTACAGCGGGAGTCAATGGGAAGGGATTTGGGTCCATTGGGATTGTGTACAGTGGGGGTGAAAGGGAAGGGGTTTGGTTCCACTGGGGTTGTGCACAGCGGGAGTGAACAGGATGGGTTTGGGTCCAGTGGGAATGTGCACAGCGGGAGTGAACGGGATGGGGTTTGGGTCCATTGGGATTGTGTACAGTGGGAGTGAACAGTAAGGGGTTTGGGTCCATTGGGACTTTGTACAGTGGGGGGCAGCGAGAAGGGGTTTGGGTCCATTGGGATGGTGTAGAGTGGGAGTGCACAGGAAGGGGTTTGGGTCCATTGGGATTGTCTACAGTGCGAATGAACGGGAAGGGGTTTGGGTACATTGGGATTGTTTAGAATGGGAGTGCATGGTAAGGGGTTTGGGTACATTGGGATTGTGTAGAGTGGGAGTGAACGGTAAGGGGTTTGGGTCCATTGGGATTGTGTAGAATGGGAGTGAACGGTAAGGGGTTTGGGTTCATTGGTATTATGTACAGTTGGAGTGAATGGGAAGGGGTTTGGGTCCATTGGGATTGAATACATTGGGAGTGAATAGGAAGGGATTTGTAACCATTGGAATTGTGTACAGTGGAATTAACGAGACGTTTTTGAGTCCATTTGGATTGTGTACATTGGTATTGAACTGGAAGGGGTTTGGGTCCATTGGGATTGTGGTCAGTGGGAGTGAACGGGATGGGTTTGGGTCCAGTGGGATTGTGCACAGCGGGAGTGAACGAGAAGGTGTTTGGGTCCATTGGGATTGTGTACAGTGGGAGTGAACGGGATGGGGTTTGGGTCCATTAGGATTGTGTACAGCGGGAGTCAATGGGAAGGGGTTTGGGTCCATTGGGGTTGTGTACAGTGGGAGTGAACGGGATGGGGTTTGGGTCCATTGGGGTTGTGTACAGTGGGAGTGAACGGGAAGGGGTTTGGGTCCATTGGGAATGTGTACGGTGGGAGTGAACGGGATGGGGTTTGGGTCCATTGGGGTTGTGTACAGTGGGAGTGAACGGGAATGGGTTTGGGTCCATTGGGAATGTGTACGGTGGGAGTGAACGGGATGGGGTTTGGGTCCATTGGGGTTGTGTACAGTGGGAGTGAACGGGAATGGGTTTAACACACTGACCTCCACAATTCCATGACTGATCGTTCCGTAAGGTTTTCTGCGAACCATTAACAGTGAGAGGACAACAATCATCGCAATCGCCACAGCTATAACCAGGAGACCAATCAGAGTCCCTTTGTTGAGGGTGACCTTCGTCTCAGGTTCCTGAAAACCAAAAAAAATCATTAGATCTAAAACATTGATCAGGAGCTGGACGCTGACTGATTTATCACCACCTCGAAACCAGGGATCACAGGATAGTAATCAGGAGCAGGAACCCTGGGTGACTTTCCCTCTCTCTCAAACCCAGGGATCACTGGACAGTGTTCAGGAACAGGAACCCTGGCTGATTTCCCCTCCCTCTCTAACCCAGGGATCACTGGACAGTGATCAGGAACAGGAACCCTGACTGATTTCCCCTCTCTCTCTCTAACCCAGGGATCACTGGACAGTGATCAGGAGCAGGAACTCTGGCTTATTTCCCCTCTCTCTCTCTCTAACCCAGGGATCACAGGACAGTGATCAGGAACAGGAACCTTGGCTGATTTCCCCTTCCTCTCTAACCCAGGGATCATTGGACAGTGATCAGGAGCAGGAAACCCTGGCTGATTTCCCCTCTCTCTCTAACCCAGGGATCACTGGACAGTGATCAGGAGCAGGAAACCCTGGCTGATTTCCCCTCTCTCTCTAACCCAGGGATCACTGGACAGTGATCAGGAGCAGGAAATCCTGGTTGATTTCCCCTCTCTCTCTAACCCAGGGATCACTGGACAGTGATCAGGAACAGGAACCCTGGCTGATTTCCCCTCTCTCTCTCTCTCTAACCCAGGGATCACTGGACAGTGATCAGGAACAGGAACCCTGGCTGATTTCCCCCCTCTCTCTCTCTCTAACCCAGGGATCACTGGACAGTGATCAGGAGCAGGAACCCTGGTTGATTTCCCCCCTCTCTAACCCAGGGATCACTGGACAGTGATCAGGAGCAGAAACCCTGGTTGATTTCCCCTCTCTCTCTAACCCAGGGATCACTGGACAGTGATCAGGAGCAGGAACCCTGGTTGATTTCCCCTCTCTCTCTAACCCAGGGATCATTGGACAGTGTCCAGGAGCAGGAACCCTGGTTGATTTCCCCTCTCTCTCTAACCCAGGGATCATTGGACAGTGTCCAGGAGCAGGAACCCTGGTTGATTTCCCCTCTCTCGCTAACCCAGGAATCACTGGACAGTGATCAGGAACAGGGGGCGCGATTCTCCCATATGGGGAGAAATCGTAAGGCTGGCCTCAAATCCGGGCGGGTTTGACGCCAGCCCCCCCTTCCCCACCGGGAACCGATTCTGGTCCCTGGTCGGGGCTAGCATCCCGACGCCGTAAACTCCGGCATCGCGGGCTTAACGAATTTCGTTAAGCCCGCTTGCCAGAGTTAGCGCCGGCTGACGCGTCACATGATGTCAGCCGCGCATGCGCGGATTGGAAGACTCCAACCCGCGCATGCGCGGATAACGTCATCGCGCATTTGCACGAAACCCGCGCATGCACGGGCCGGGATGCCCCTCAGCCGCCCCGCGAATGGATACTGCGAGGCGGTGGAAGGACAAAGAGTGCGCGGGCATCGGGCCCGCTACCCGCGATCGGTGGGCACCGATCGCGGGCCCATGGCACCCTTGGCACGGCCGTGGTACTGCCGTGCCAATCGGTGCCATGGTTTTAAAAATCGACAGTTTACGGCCGTTTTTACGAACGGCCAGACCAGGTGTGTTTGCCGTTCGTAAAAACAGCCGTAAAGGGCTGGGAACTCGGCCCATCTATCAGCTGAGAATCGCTGCCGGCCGTAAAAAAACGGCGGCAGCGATTCGTATCGGGAGTCGGGCGTGGGGGGAGGGGGAGAATAGCGGGAGGGCGTCGGAACAGCGTGGCCGTAAAATTTTACGAGCCACGCTATTCTCCGCACTGTCGGGAGTGCGGAGAATCGCGCCCAGGAAACCTGGCTCATTTCCCCTCTCTCTCTCTAGCCCAGGGATCACTGGAGAGTGATCAGGAGCAGGAACCCTGGCTGATTTCCCCGCTCTCTCCAACCCAGGAATCACTGGACAGTGTTCAGGAGCAGGAACCCTGGCTGATTTCCTCTCTCTCTCTCTCTAATCCAGAGATCACTGGACAGTGATCAGGAGCAGGAACCCTGGCTGATTTCCCCTCTCTCTCTAACCCAGGGATCACTGGACAGTGATCAGGAGCTGGAACCCTGGCTGATTTCCCCTCTCTCTTGAACCCAGGGAACACTGGAGGGTGATCAGGAGCAGGAACCCTGGCTGATTTCCCCTCTGTCTCTCTAACCCAGAGATCACTGGACAGTCAAGACGAGCAGGAACTCACCAATTGATCGCGTTGGATTCCCGACGAGACCTTTGTGTTGTAAATCACCTCAACTGAATCATCAACCTGTCGAAAACCAGAAAGGTCAGAGATGAACAGCAGACAATCAAAACCATCGACAGCCAATGGCTGAACTACATTTGCACTGAGGGGGTCAAATGTCAAGAGAGAGAACAATGGCCAAGGCTCTGGGACCAGGAAAGTGGATTGAGGGACTGGGGGTCACCAACTGAAGGAGAGGTCAGGCGGAGGAGACAGTGGGAGGAGTGAGGAGGGATGTGAATGGGGGTACAGGGGAGTGAGGGCGTGTATGGGGTACATGGAGAGTGAGGGGCGTGGGGAACACAGGGGAAGAGTGATGGCATGTGTGGGGTATATAGGGGAGGGGCTATATTGGGTACAGGGGAAGGGTGGAGGGTGGGGAACCCCCCAGGGGGAGTGACGAAGTGTGGGGAGGGGCCAAAGGGCAGAGTGAGGGAGTGTGGGGGACACAGGGTGAGAGTGAGGGGCACAGGGGAGAGAGAGGGGGTGTGGGGAGGCACTGGATGCAGATTGAGGAGTGGGAGGAACAGGGGGAATGTGAGGTGGTGTGGGGGCACTGGGGGAGACTGAGGGGGTGAGAGGTAACGGGGGAGAATGAGGGTGTGTGGGACACAGACAACGAGAAGGGGTGTGGGGGGCACAGGGAGAGAGTGAGGGTGTGGGGGGGCACAGGGACAGTGAGGGGGTGGGGCACAGGGGTAGAGTGAGGGTGTGGGGGTATAGGAGAGAGTGTGGTGGAAGGGGGAGTGAGGGGGTGGGGATATCGGGGAGAGTGAGAGGTGTGGGGATAGGGTGAGAGTGAGGGAGTGTGGGGAACACGGGGAGAGCGAGGGAGTGTGGGGGTACAGGGGGAGAGGAGGGGGTGTGGGGCAGGGTGAGAGGAGGATGTGTGGGGAACGGGGAGAGTGAGGAGTGTGTGGGGTAGGTGAGAGTGAGGGTGTGTGGGGTATAGGGGAGAGTGAGAGTGTGGGGGAAGGGGAGACTGAGGGCGTGGGGGTGAAGGGGAGAGGAGGGAGGTGTGGGCTAAGGGAGAGGGTAGGGGTGTGTGGGGTATAGGGGAGAGCGAGGGTGTTGTGGGGAGATCGGGTGAGAGTGAGGTGGTGTGGGGAACACGGGGAGAGCGAGGGGAGTGTGGGGGACACGGGGAAAGCGAGGGAGTTTGGGGGACACGGGGAGAGCGAGGGAGTGTGGGCGACACGGGGAGAGCGAGGGAGTGTGGGGGACACGGGGAGAGCAAGGGAGTGTGGGGGACACAGGGAGAGCGAGGGAGTGTGCGGGGTAAGAGTGGAAGTGAGGGTGTGTGCAAGATACAAGGAGAGTGAGGAGGTGTGGGTGGCACAGGGAGTGAGGGCGTGTGGGGTGTATGTGGGGAGAAGAGCTATGTTGGGTACAGGGGGAGGGTAGAGGGGTGAAGGGACTCAGGGGCAGTGTGGGGGGGGCAAAGGGGAGAATGAGGAAGTGTGGGGGACACAGGGGAGAGTGAGGGTGTGTGGGGCACAGGGAGAAACTGAGGGTGTGGGGGGCACATGGGGAGAGTAAGGGTGTGTGGGGTAAAGGGTGAGAGTGAGGGGTATAGGGTGAGAGTGAGGGTGTGTGGGGTACAGGATGAGAGTGAGGGGGTGTGGGGTGTAGGGTGAGAGTGAGGGGGTGTGGGGTATAGGGTGAGAGTGAGGGGGTGTGGGTTATAGGGTGAGAGTGTGTGGGGTATAGGTTGAGAGTGAGGGTGTGTGGGATAAAGGGCGAGAGTGAGGGTATAGGGTGAGAGTGAAGGGGTGTGGGATATAGGGTGAGTGAGGGGGTGTGGGTTATAGGGTGAGAGTGTGTGGGGTATAGGTTGAGAGTGAGGGTGTGTGGGGTATAGGGTGAGAGTGAGGGTGTGGGGGGTATAGGATGAGAGTGAGGGGGTGTGGGATCTAGGGTGAGAGTGAGGGTGTGTGGGGTATAGGGTGAGAGTGTGTGGGGTATAGGGTGAGAGTGAGAGGGTGTAGGATAGAGCGTGAGAGTGAGAGTGTGTGGGGTATAGGGTGAGAGTGAGGGAGAGTGGGGTATAGGGTGAGAGTGAGGGGATGTGGAGTATAGGGTGAGAGTGAGGGGGTGTGGGGTATAGGGTGAGAGTGAGGATGTGTGGGGTACAGGGTGAGATTGAGGGTGTGTGGGGTATAGTGTCAGAGTGAGGGTGTGTGGGGTATAGGGTGAGAGTGAGGGTGTGTGGAGTATAGGGTGAGAGTGAGGGTGTGTGGGGTATAGGGCGAGAGTGAGGGTATAGGGTGAGAGTGAGGGGGTGTGGGATATAGGGTGAGAGTGAGGGTGTGGGGGGTATAGGATGAGAGTGAGAGGGTGTGGGATCTAGGGTGAGAGTGAAGGTGTGTGGGGTATAGGGTGAGAGTGTGTGGGATATAGGGTAAGAGTGAGAGGGTGTAGGATAGAGGGTGAGAGTGAGAGTGTGTGGGGTATAGGGTGAGAGTGAGAGTGTGTGGGGTATAGGGTGAGAGTGAGGGAGTGTGGGGTATAGGGTGAGAGTGAGGGGGTGTGGAGTATAGGGTGAGAGTGAGGGGGTGTGGGGTATAGGGTGAGAGTGAGGATGTGTGGGGTATAGGGTGAGAGTGAGGGTGTGTGGGGTATAGGGTGAAAATGAGGGGGTGTGGGCTATAGGGCGAGAGTTAGGGGGTGTGGGGTTTAGGGTGAGAGTGAGGGTGTGTGGGGTATAGGGTGAGAGTGAGGTGGTGTGGGGAACACGGGGAGAGCGAGGGAGTGTGGGGGACACGGGGAGAGCGAGGGAGTGTGGGGGACACGGGGAGAGCGAGGGAGTGTGGTGGACACGGGGAGAGAGAGGGAGTGTGGGGGACACAGGGAGAACGAGGGAGTGCGGGGGGTAAGAGTGGAAGTGAGGGTGTGTGCAAGATGCAGGGAGAGTGAGGAGGTGTGGGTGGCACAGGGAGTGAGGGCGTGTGGGGTGTACGTGGGGAGAAGATCTATGTTGGGTATAGAGGGAGGGTAGAGGGGTGAAGGGCCTCAGGGGTAGTGTGTGGGGGGCAAAGGGGAGAGTGAGGAAGTGTGGGGGACACAGGGGAGAGTGAGGGTGTGTGGGGCAAAGGGTGAGATTGAGGAGGTGTGGGATATAGGGTGAGAGTGAGGGGGTGTGGGGTATAAGGTGAGAGTGAGGGTGTGTGGGGTATAGGGTGAGAGTGAGGGGTGTGGGGTATAGAGTGAGAGTGAGGGTGTGTGGGGTACAGGATGAGAGTGAGGGGGTGTGGGGTATAGGGTGAGAGTGAGGGGGTGTGGGGTATAGGGTGAGACTGAGGGGGTGTGGGATATAGGGTGAGAGTGAGGTGGTGTGGGAAATAGGGTGAGTGAGGGGGTGTGGGTTATAGGGTGAGAGTGTGTGGGGTATAGGTTGAGAGTGAGGGTTTGTGGGGTATAGGGCGAGAGTGAGGGTATAGGGTGAGAGTGAGGGGGTGTGGGATATAGGGTGAGAGTGAGGGGGTGGGGGGTATAGGATGAGAGTGAGGGGGTGTGGGATCTAGGGTGAGAGTGAGGGTGTGTGGGGTATAGGGTGAGAGTGTGTGGGATATAGGGTAAGAGTGAGAGGGTGTAGGATATAGGGTGAGAGTGAGAGTGTGTGGGGTATAGGGTGAGAGTGAGGGAGTGTGGGGTATAGGGTGAGAGTGAGGGGGTGTGGAGTATAGGGTGAGAGTGAGGGGGTGTGGGGTATAGGGTGAGAGTGAGGATGTGTGGGGTATAGGGTGAGAGTGAGGGTGTGTGGGGTATAGTGTGAGAGTGAGGGTGTGTGGGGTATAGGGTGAGAGTGAGGGTGTGTGGGGTATAGGGTGAGAGTGAGGGTGTGTGGGGTATAGGGTGAGAGTGAGGGTGTGTGGGGTATAGGGTGAGAGTGAGGGTGTGTGGGGTATAGGGCGAGAGTGAGGGTATAGGGTGAGAGTGAGGGGGTGTGGGATATAGGGTGAGAGTGAGGGTGTGGGGGGTATAGGATGAGAGTGAGGGGGTGTGGGATCTAGGGTGAGAGTGAAGGTGTGTGGGGTATAGGGTGAGAGTGTGTGGGATATAGGGTAAGAGTGAGAGGGTGTAGGATATAGGGTGAGAGTGAGAGTGTGTGGGGTATAGGGTGAGAGTGAGGGAGTGTGGGGTATAGGGTGAGAGTGAGGGGGTGTGGGGTATAGGGTGAGAGTGAGGGGGTGTGGGGTATAGGGTGAGAGTGAGGATGTGTGGGGTATAGGGTGAGAGTGAGGGTGTGTGGGGTATAGTGTCAGAGTGAGGGTGTGTGGGGTATAGGGTGAGAGTGAGGGTGTGTGGGGTATAGGGTGAGAGTGAGGGGTGTTTGGGGTATAGGGTGAGAGTGAGGGGGTGTGGGCTATAGGGCGAGAGTTAGGGGGTGTGGGGTTTAGGGTGAGAGTGAGTTTG